>NC_056745.1:877293644-877318333 GCF_019279795.1 Protopterus annectens
TACCCCTAGGTTTAAATGATGTTATCCCTTTAAAACCTACACTCCTGAAGAGGCGTGTGTTTCATTGACCTACAAGGTTTTCATTGGTTGTGACTCTTTTTTTAAAAAGAATGTGCATGCAGTGTTTGTCTGATGAAGGGTGTAACCCGAAAGCGCTAACCTTTTTTCATTTTGTCTGCATTTGGATTACTTCGTTTACTTGTTTTAAAGTTTTTATTAAAAGTTTTATTGAGCAGCAGCAGTGTCCTGCCATCTTTTCTACTGTTTTGCTTATTTTGGATTCGCAGGACTTTGGCAACGCTAAGTGGATTCATTTTGTTTTATATATATATATATATATATATATATATATATATATATATATATATTATGGATGTATGGTGTGGCATATTTTGTAACTACAGGAAGGCTGTGCCAAGGCGCCAGAGTGTTATTCAGTGTGAATAAACTATTTAATACAAGATTGGTGGCATCTTTTTCGCTGGCTTTGTAATCTGGTGTGTAATTCATACCACACCTTTTGGCCCCTAAACCTGGCTCAAAGCAATAAAGGTGGTGGTGTCTCCATATTCGTAAAGGATATGCACACCTCCAGACTAGTAGCCCAACATAACGCATCAGAGATGCTTCAGGTACAACTAACATGGGGTAAAACTGCTATCCATGTTGTAGCCTGCTGTAGATCCCCCACCATGTCCCAAGACTCGCACTCCACATTCCTAAACACACTGGAAAATATTAGGGTACAACCCAATACACTTATACTGGGAGACTTTAACAACTCCTCCATTAACTAGGAAAATTACTCCTGTACCAACACACTTGCTCAATGTTTTCTGGAATTCATTAATTCCAACGCCCTGGACCAGCATACCCTACCCACCAGGGGTGGAAACATCCTTGACCTGGTCATTACTAACATGGGCGACCGTTGCTCTACACCAGTAATACACTCCTCCCTGGTAATATCTGACCACAAGCTAATCACCATGGATATCCACATTCCACTCTCATCCTCCCTAAAGGAAACCACTCAAAAAAAAAAAAAAAAAAAAAAAAAAAAAAAAAGCCAATTTTGGACTTAAAAAAAAAAAGCGGTGGCTAACTTCACGACACCCATACAACTGGAAAATAGGTGCATGACTGAATCATACACCAGTGCACTATATGAGTACATACACAAGTGCATGGAACGGGCCATACCAAACAGAACCAAGATGCTCTTCTCCAAAAAAAGGAAGCCAATCTGGTGGTCCCCCACCATAAACAAACTGCACAACAGAAGGAAAAAAACTGTTGCAGAAAAGGGTGAAGTCCCAAGACTGGAAAAACTCCCTTGCCAGCCTCAGCAAAAAAACAAGTTCCATCATCAAATCCTGTAAAGCTAGCTATGAAAACAAAATTGCTGCAGATTCTAAAGACAACCACAAGGAATTCTATAGTTATGTCAATAATCTACATGGCAATACTCTGATCTGCTCTGAGTTACAGCACAATGGCAATACTTATAAAGAACCAACTAATGTTGTCAATGTATTGGCCGACAGGTTCAGTGCAAAATTTACCCCTCCTTTCACCCCCTTAAAGGGCCTATCATAATACCTGAGGAATGCAAAGCCCCTATTATCACCGCTACACAGGTAAAAACCGCACTATCCAAAGCCAAGAATACACCTTCCATGGGACTTGATAATATCCCTGGCTGTGTTCTACATACAGCTTCCATGGGACTTGATAATATCCCTGGCTGTGTTCTACATGATTTACAAAGTGAACTGGCACCACACCTGAGTACCCTGTTCAATCACAGCCTCATTTCAGGCCTTTGTTCCTACCGAATGGCGCACTGCTATGGTCATCCCACTCCAGAAAGGGGGAGTGACTACAGACCCTGGGAACCACCGCCCCATTAGCCTGACTAGTCTGATATGTAAGGCTATGGAGCACATTGTCATGGACCTTATAAATAAGGACATAGGGAATCTCCAAACTCTGGACCCCACACAGTTTGGGTTTGTGAAAGGTAGATCATGCCTGCTCAACCTGATAGACTTCTTGGAGTCTGTCACCAGAGCTGTGGATGAGGGCAAGGTAGTTCACACAGCCTACCTAGATCTTGCCAAGGCCTTTGACACCATCCTTCACTCAGAAATCATAGACTCACTAAACTAGGCATAAACCCCTATGTCATAAGATGGGTTGCCAACTGGCTCACTGATAGAACTCACACTGTGAAAGTAGCGGACTCCAAATCTGACTACCGACCAGTTACATGTGGTGTCCCACAGGGATTGGTCCTAGGTCCTCTCCTGTTTGGCATCTACTTCTCTGAAGTTCAAGCCAACACAGAGGGACTCTGGCTGACCAAGTTCGCAGATGATTGCAAACTGGAAGCCATTTATTGATTCTCCAACTGATGTAGACATTCTACAAAAAAGGACTCACTGACACCAATGACTGGTGCCAGAACCATGGCCTTAAGCTCAATGCCAAAAACTGCATTGTCATTCCCTTTGGGAAAAATTTGGTGCCTGTGAACTACCACATAGGCGGTAGTCCACTAAACACTGAAGGTGTGATGAGACCTGGGGACACAGGTTGACGGCAACTTCTGTGACTACAGTGGCAATGTGATTATCAAAGGAAAGTCCTATGTGGCACATTACAAAAGGTTTCTCATCCAGGAAGAAAGAGGTCATAATCCCTCTCTACTCGTACCTCATTAGACCTATTATAGAATACAATGCCTTATTTGGTATGTACCTCACTAGACACCTATAACAACTAGAAAGGCCACAAAAATACCTCACTAAGAGGATGTTAGGCTTTAGACACATGCCCTATCTTGACAGACTCAAAAAAGCTCCAGCTATACTCTGTCTCTTATTGCCTACTTAGAGGCGATCTCTGCTTGACTTACAAAGCCATGTCTGACCCAGAGCTGCTAGATATGCTACACCTAAAGAAATCCCAATCTCTCCATACCACATGCTCCAGGAACCTAAACCTCATTACCACAATAAACAGAGCATGCTGGATGGACAGGTTCCTAACCCAGAGACTTCCCATACTCTGGAACAAATTTCACATTCACGTCAAGCAGAGCACTTCACTGGCCGTCTTTAAGAGGAATCTTGACAAGTGGATGGGCGGGCAATAAGAAGTTCACCCCAGGGATCACTTCAGTGGCCTTGCTTGACAGGGGCACTGGGAACTAACTTTGGGCTGTATGATGCCAGGGAATCTACTTGAGCTAGGCTTATATAGGCCCCAGGGCTGTTAGCCTAGTACACACCTATGACCCTATTTGTATATAACTATGCAGTACATGTTTTATAAACCTGCTCACCTGTTTCTATGACTCCATGGAAATTGTACGTTTATCTTTGTTACTGTATATAATGCTTTCCTGCGTTGAGACTAAAATTGGTAATTTGTGATTAGTGCTCTGCTCGGGTAAACAAATTTAAGTGAAATAAGTTAATAAACAATCAATCAAAGATTCCTTGGGAAAACACTAGTGAAACATTTGCTATAGCCAAGACTGTAAAGTCAAATATGGGAATATTGATATTGTGGAAAGAAAAGATATTTTGTAGAAGTTATCAGCTGGGAGATCTGTATTTGATGAATGTGATTGCTGTGAGGTGACTTTGAAACTTTGCTGTTGATTCGTAGAAGTAATTAAGGGATTGTAAGTATAGAAAAGTGAAATTGCCTTTTCCTGAGATCTTAAAGGTGTTTTGGGAATGTTGAAATATTGATCTTTGACTGTGCATATTAAGCAGTTGACAAAGTAAGATGAGACTTACTCAGTTTCATGTCAGGGGCTTTTATTTTTATTTCTGATGATATAAGGCAACTGTAATAGGCAGGCACTTGAATTTAGCAGGTTTGGATTGAGACCAAATATATAGTTCTGAAGTACTCCGCTGTAATTTTCATCTGTTTAAATATTTCTAAATATATCATTTATTCTGGAAAATTGTGAGAGTAAAAATAGAACGGTATGTGTATGTAATTCCTATGTTTCTTGGAGAATATTTTTTTTCCTCCTTACTGAACAGTGTAGCGAGTTCCTTTTGTATGTTTTGAGAACTGTAAGCGCAATCCTTGGAACTGCATATGTTTGAGTGTGATTATAGGAAATGTAAGTCTGAAATGCCTTGAAGATTTCCCTTTTATATGTGATATAGCAATCTTGGAGTTGCTGGTGGTGTGGGCGTTATGCTTTTAATGTTAAACAGCACCGTCAAGTTTTAAGCTTCTAAGACCACCCGTTACACCGCTAGACAAATAAGATGGATTGTAATGATAGTGAAATGCTAAATGGTATGATGAAGGTGAATGCAAACTGATGAACCAGTGGATGACTACAAAAACATAAATCTGAGTAGTAATCAAAATTTGGTGAAGCATAAACCATTTTAGTGTGTAGAAGAATATTATTTGAGGTGAAGTAATGAAACAACTGTGTGAAAATATAAATTTGAGATACCATTAGGATATGATGACATTTTAACCATCTTATTAAACGATAATTTGGAATATTTGATTCCATTTTTCTTTTGCTCCGTTAAAAATACTTTTATTTCACGTGTCATGCATAAATACATATTTCGCTATAGAAAAAATTTCAGTAATATTCAAGTATAAAGAACTGAAGAATCGGTTGTCTCCAGTATTGTTTGTATGCTGAAAGCTTGGTTGTAGAGACAAAGGCAGAAGCAACAAGAGGCCATTGTGTAGATTCTTATGGGGCACGAGAGAAACACGCAAAGTTTATTAGTGGTGTCCTGAAAGTATTTTCTGTTTTTTTTTTTTTTTTTATTTTTTATTATTCTTTTGTAGGGTTATTTTTAGGTAGATATAATTGGAATTGATCTGTGGTGTTGGGCATATCATAGTGTGTGGAAAATAATTTATGCTCAGTAACTGATGTGTATGATGAAAGAAATGTATCATCTTGGTAGTTGTGCTTTGACTTAAAACAAATTGAAGAAATGCATTTCTTTCTTTTTTGAAGAAATGTCAAGCAGGTCTTGCCACTCAAGAAAATGTCCAAAAGTGACCAGACAAACTTCGTACTACTGTATTTGTTATACTTTATTTAGTCTCAGAACAAATTTTTGCCAAACAGTTAATTCTTTCAGAGCTATTTCATTTCTGTTATAACACAGCTAGACAGATGAGGAGACTAAGGTACACTTAGTCTAAACATTACTACTGAATGAAACATACTGTCCAGTTTATATGCTCTTTTCAGCCAAAGTTATTTTTAATGTCTTTGTGACCTGGTTTCTGTCTGTGTCATGAAAAAGTCCATGGTTATTTCATGCCCTTTTTTGGTCCTCGCTGTATCTGAAGACTTAAAAAGTCTCTCCACGTCATCTTTGCGTCACTTGACTTGTCTGCAGTTTATTTATTTAATTCTGCATCTGAAAGCCAAGAAAGTCAACTTCCTTTTTTACTATAACAGGATGCATTTACAGTAATGCCCATTTGCCAAAGCATTTACTGTAGCCTTTCCTGTATATTTTTTGTGTTTTGATTTTGACAATACTAAACTTTCCCTGTAAATCATTTTGGGAATTAATGCCCATAACTCTCATACTGGAGCATGTTTTAGAGGTTTGCCAACACTGTTGATGATTTCCCTTTCCCCTCATGACCCAAACTGGCATGTGTAAATGTAAAAAAAAAATAAATAAATATGTAAATAAAGCATTATTTGAAGTAGACCACACAGTGTATGTCAACCATTGTTTTAACATATTGAAACAAAATTATTATTTTGTCTTGCCACTGAGGCAGAGTCTGTAATAATATTGATATATATCAGCAGGAGAAGTAACTGTTATTTCTGCTGAACCCTGCCCAATGTAAACCTTGCTGGGCTTCTTCTAACTGTCTTGTCAGATTAACCTATGTAGTTTGTGCCCTTAGTAAATGTTGTTGGGCTCTATCTTATTGTTACGTTAAACCAGGAATATCATTATGTAAAGTCTGAATGCTATGCTGAGTCTGTTCCTCCTAAATTGCATTATTGTCCCTTACTACTGTCTGTAGGAAAATTTTGAAAAGCTGTGAAAACCTTTCCTTTAAAAGGTTAATATTGATAGCACACTGTACTATGTTAGAACTTTCTTGTTTTTGTGCATTTGCAATATTTACTATAAATAACATGTTTATGTAGTCTATTACATTACTAACAATAATTGCATACACTTGTACTGTATGAGATTTACGTGACTGCAGAAGGTGACTGTTGCTTATGTGAAGAACTAACAACGCTAGAATCCAACAGATTGTTTATCAGAATAGGATATATCTTATGGTATGGCTTACATACTAGACTCCTGTGACAAGATAGACAGAAGTTAGGAAAGTTACTTCCACATGTACATTTTGTGTGTGGATTATAGGCATTTATACATTTACAAACACAACTGTTCTCTAATGTCTGAACATCAAACATTTCAGATTTAAATTTCATGTCTGACAGAAGGTTGAACCATGTAAATTTATATATACAGTATGTGGGCACTGTAAAGTTTAACTGTCTGTCTGTACTTGCATCCATGTTATAACTGTGAAGAAAGTACCATAATTTATGCAGAAGCCAAGCAGGTGATCACCCTGAAGTCAGTCTGGAAAAGGACAGAGTTTCTCCACAGGTGAATTGTAGGTGGTCCGACGCAGGATAGCTTCCATGGCGGTGCTCTGTATCCACCAACAAAGTACTGGAACTGTTTCTCTGTTAAAGCACTGGAACTGTCAGTCTGTTGAACTAACGTAGTAAGTAGTAGGGATCCCTCTGTAATATTAACTGCTGGTAACCGATATATGGTCACAACCACTGGCCAAGGCTCGCCACTGAAGATGTAATTGTATTTCTTTCCTTTCTGAAGAAATGTCAAGCAGTGGTCTTTATTTCACCACTGAAGAAAATGTCACTGAAGAAAATGTCCTAAAGTAAACCAGACAAACTCCGTACTGCTGAATCTGTTATACGTCATTTGTCTCAGAACAAATTCTTGCCAAACAGTTAATTCTTTCAGAGCTATTTCAATTATATTCTAACACAGCTAGGCAGATGAAGATACTGATGCACTCTCCATATAAGACATCACTACTGAATGAAACATACTGTCCAGTTTGTATACTCTTTTCAGCCAATGTTATTTTTAATGTCCTTGTGACTTGTTCTTTTGGTTTGTCTGTGTCATGAAAAAGTCCATGGTTATTTCATGCCTTTTTTGGTCCTCGCTGTATCTGAAGACTTCACAAAAGTCTCTCCACATCATCTTTGCATCACTTGAACTGTCTGCATTTTATTTATTTAATTCTGCATCTGAAAGCCAATTAAGTCAACTTCCTTTTTATAACAGGATGCATTTACAGTAATGCCACAGCTATATGTTAATATCTAAGCTGAACATAACTGTTCTTGCAAAGCAAACCGTATTATTTTGAAAACTGCTGTTTGGCCTTGCACATTTCCTTTCACTGTATACACAGTATATTGGGGAAAAGCATTTTAATTTACACAATATCTATCACATACGGCTGTTAAGCGAGGAATATGTAAGAATGTAGAAACGTTTTCTTCACCCCCTTGTTAGTTGCTCTGGTGGTTGGCTTGGGTATTGTTTTGATCAATATAGGGTCATAGTACAGACTTGGAATGAATGTAAGCAGTGGCTTGATACAGACTTGGGAGTACATGAAAAACAGAAAGTTTGGATTGTACAAGGAAAGGATTTAGTTATATTGAGAAAATTGATTTGTATTTTGAAACAAGTAAACCATTCATGCCAGGTCTGCGTGATTAACTAAAAAGGATAGTAATGAGGAGGTATTCAAGATGCATGTAATATTAAAGCAGATATTAGGGCTTCCTCATTTCCTGCTGCTTTTTTCTTACAGGTAGGCAAGACGTTGTTTCAGTTGAAATAGGGGCACTGTACACACTGGTGGAGAATGTAAAATAAATTGTACATTTGTGCACAAGAAGTTATCTGCATGAAGGTGCATTCTTGCTGTCTTGTCTGAGCTACAATCTTGTATGAGATAATATTGTATAAAGTTAATTAAGTGGATAAGGATGCAATGGGGTAGGAGTGGCTGGGGAATGTATTGGTAGAGTTTCATCACAGCATTGTCATGGGCATTATGTGCGTCTCTGTGCATATTTTGCTGGTGGCGAGTTTTGGGAGAGAGGCTAGGTGTTCTATTGCATTATAATTAGTGTGTAGAATAGCGGAAATGAAAAAGGAGATTATAGAAACATAGCGAAATATGGGATGCTTCATTGTAACTCTTTTTGCAGCTCAGCTAGCTGTACAGGAATTATGTGAAATGACATCCAGCTTACACTCTAGATGAGAAAAGTAGTGAATTGCAAATAAAGATATTGTTGTCATTCTGTTTGTAACAAATGTAGTTAAAATAGTTGGCAGTACACCCTGAGATGTATAGTTACTTTATTTTAGTGAAAACAGTAGCATTATAAGGACAAAATGTCTGTTATCAAAACCATTAGAAGTGTATGTAAAGTGAAGTAATAGAAGTTTTTGAATCGTAAGGATGTTCGCGTAATAATAGATGTTTGCCTTTAAGAGGTTAAGGAAAAGTATAATGGTGTCAGTAGCTGATGAGATAGGTGCTCATATTTGATACTTGGAAATCCAGAGATTGGGGGTTCAAAGAGTTACAGAGGGCAGCTAAACTCTGGCAGAAGAAAGATTTAAAGAAATCCATCTAGAAACCTGTAAAGTACAAGGCTTGGAGCTGGCTTCATCTAACTTCATAATGATAGTACAGGTGAAGTTTTTCTTAAGATTTGCTTTGTTGGATTTGTAATTAAGTACAGGGTGCAGGAGGACTTCCCCTCCCCCCAAACATTTCTGAATTGAAGAGAGTGAAATGTCATTTGTTTTGTACAGTCAAGTGTTTGCTGCACTGCAGCTTCATTGTGTCCTGGAAAAAGTACTAATTTTCCATGTGCTGTAGTAGACATGTATTTACATATATTTTTGCATGTGTACAGATAAGTAAATGCACATTTTCCCCCTGTATTTACTGTTATTTTGTTACAGTTTTCCATTTCTAAAATTCTCTTTGGAGGTACAGGTACACTAACCACATTTTTGCATTTTTCTAGTATTTTAACAGAAATAGATGTAAACTGTTTCTTAATCTTTGAATTTGTTTATTTATTTATTTTACATTTGTTAACCGGGAAATTCCAACTGGACCAGGTCCATTTTCAGCGGAGGCTCTGGGAGAAAAGCTCCAACATCAAGTTATACAAATACAGTACATCCAGCATAATACACAAAACAGGTTACATCATGTATGCTGAGCATAGTAATATAACAAGAATTAATAAAAACACTCCAGGTAAAAGATATAGAACATGGGTAAAAAGACAATGTCAGTCATACTTTGGTAAGAAAAGAAAATATATCAAGTAAGATTCTGCAGTTAAAAGTACCCTTTCAGATGACCAAGCCTACAGGGGATCAGAGCTCCAACGTGTGATCAGAGAGGAAATTGGGGAGTTAATAGTATTATGGGTAGGGTTATGTGATACAAGGGCATAACCATGTACTAAGAAGGTGCGATTTGAGGGAGTTTTTGAATATGGATGTGGAGGGGGCAGTGGACACAGATAGGGGAAGACCGTTCCAATTTCTGGCAACGGTGTGGGAGTAGAGCGCTTTCCCTGCATTATTGTTAGCCTTGGTGATGGAGAGGAGAGATTTTTCACTGGATCTTGGGTATCGGTTTGTAGTATAGATAGTAAGTAGGTTGGATAATGAGGGTTTTTTTTCAGGATATTTGAGAATATTGTAGGCTGTGCCCAGCTGGTGATAGTTAAGTAGCTGTGGTAGCTCAAGCCATTTTAGTTCTTTTGGTGCAGCACAGTGATGGGTTCTATAGGTTGAGTTAGTAGCAAACTTGGCTATTTTATTGTAGCATGATTCTAGTTTGTCTAGGTCACATTGTCTGATTTGGGTAAAGATTGGTGCTGCGTATAATAGAGTTGAGAGGAGGTGGCTTTGTGCAAGAGTGACTCTTGCTTTTTGTGAGAGAAAGGACTTATGCCTGTATAGGGAGCCTAGTTTTTTGTGTACTAGTTTTATGATATGTGAGATGTGAACATCAGAGTGGAGATTATTGTCTATTTCAATGCCGAGAAGTTTGGTGTGGTTAGAAGGGGAGATGGTGGTGCCCAGAAGTTTGGTGTGGTTAGAAGGGGAGATGGTGGTGCCATCCTTAGATGTTATGGTAAAGGAGAGGTTTTTTTTATCTATTAGGGGTAAATAGTAGCAGTTTTGTCTTTTTGGGATTTAGAATTAGTTGGATCCCAGATATCCATTTTTCTACTGAGATAAAGGTATCTTGAGTGAGTGTATGTAGGGTGGTGGGAGATGAGGCGGAGCAGATCAGAGTTGAACCATCTGCATATTGTATGAGTGTGGCATGTTGTGTAGAGCATTTGAGGTTATTTGTGAAAATAGAGAACAGCGGGCCCAGTATAGAGCCCTGTGGGACACCTATGGTGGTTGGAAGTTGTGTAGACAGAGTTCCTTTCCACTGGACTGATTGTTGCCTGTCAGACAAGTAGCTTCTGAACCAGGCTATAGTAGAGGAGGTGAAGGATAATGATGTTAGTAAGTCTAGTAGAATGGAGTGGGAGACCATATCAAATGCTTTTGAGAGGTCTAGGAAAATGGCTGATACATATTTGTTATCATTCCTGTGAAGGTTTATATAATTAGTGAAAGATAGAAGGGCTGCGGTAGTGCTGTGATGTGGACGGAAACAGTGTTGTGTGTGGTAGATAGTAGATTGTGTGTGTTAAGAAATGTCATCACTTGCAAGTGGATGCATTTCTCAAGAATTTTGGATAAGGGGCAAAGGATGGCAATAGGTCGGTAGTTGGAGAATTCATAAGAATTACCTCCTTTATGGAGAGGAATGATGCGAGATACTTTCCAGAGTTTGGGTATGTAGGATTCTAGTATGGAGCGGTTGATAAGGATGGAGACAGGATATGATAAGGAGTAACTAGCCATTTTTAGGTATGCAGCAGGTATGTTATCAGCTGCTAGTGTGGTTGGCTTTAGTTTTAGGAGGAGTTTTTTGATAGTTGAGGTGGGCACTGGTGATAGGCTGAAAGAGGGGGTGGTGTGGAATAGGTTAGGTTGTGACTGAGGTAGACTGTTTTTGGTTATTTGACTGGACAGGGCTGAGATGGATTTAGTAAAATGGTTATTAAATTGAGAAGCTATGTCTAGGGTATTGTTAATAGAGATGGGTGCTGGGGTTGTGGTTGTGGTTTTGCCTGGCTTTAGTAGGGAGTTAATGGCATGCCAGAATTTTTGTGGACTATTTGAATATTTCCTTTGGGCGCTAAGAAAATAGTTTTGTTTATTTTGGATTCAGCCTTGGCCTTGTTTCTAAGCTGTTGATAATATTGTCTGGAGCTAGGGGTTTTGTCAGTTTTCCAGATTTTCCAGGCTTTATCTCTAGCTTTTAGTAAGGCTCTGGTGTCCCTATTTAGCCAGGGTGCGTAGTTGGCATTTACTCTGATCTTTCTGCTGGGAGCTAGACTATTTAAGGATGTTAGAGAAGGTAGTATTGAAGTAGTCTACTGCCTGGTCTAACCCGAATGTCCGTAGTGGTTCCCAGTTGCAGTGGCTTAGGACAGTATTTAGGTATCGTGGGGTAAGGTTACGGTCATCTCGTACAAATTTGTAGACTACTGGTTTGGGGTGATTGGAGTGTTTCTGGAGTAGGAAGGTGGGGAGATGATCACTTAAGTCATCTGGGAGGCAGCCTACTGTATAGTTTTGTTTGGGATAGTTGGTTGGTGTCCAGTCCAGTATGGATTTTCTCTTTGTTTTCTCATCTATTCTATTTGGTTCTTTAATTAGTTGAGAGAACCCATATAGATTGATATGTGTAGAGGGGCTGCTGGAATTACAGGTTGCCCAGTCAGTGTTAAGGTCTCCTAGTAGGATCGTTTCCTGAGGTAGATTGTCCTTTGTCCAGTGTAGGATGTCTTCTATTATGAGCGAGTTGTTGCCTGGAGGTATATAGCAGCATATTATATTGATGATCTTGGTGTTTCTTATGGATAGGACAGAAAACAGGACTTCAGCATTTTGAAAAGTGGGTGGTGTGGTGTGCAGGAGCTGGAGGTTAAGGGTGTTTTTAAAGAGAATGGCTACTCCTCCTCCTTTCCTGTTTGTTCTATCAGATCTAAGTGTATTATACCCTGGGGGAAGAAAGACTTCATCTTGGATACTGGGTTTAAGCCAGGTTTCTGTAATGGCGAGTATATCAGGTTTGTAGTGGGCTATGAATGCATGTAGGTCTGTTAGCTTGTTGGTAATACTTCTTATGTTGAGATTTAGGATTAGCAGGTCAGATGTTTGTCTAGCTGTGAGGGGACCTGGATTTGGGTGATACCTTATTGTCTCTGAATAAGGTAGGTTAAGGGGTAACTGTTAATCTTTTCTAATTTATCCATGTATAGCTGTTGGTCTGTTCTAAATTGTTCATTAAATTATTTAACAGGAATTGGCTTAGAAGGTCAGAGATAACATAAGGTAGAAGGGCCTAAGTAGATGATTAAAATGTTACATCTGTATAAAAAAATTAAAAAAGCGAGAGATCCAAGGATGGGATGGTATGAAAGTAGCAAGACAAGTTGGTTAGGAAGAGTGGTGGTGGGGGGTTGAGTGATTGCTGGTGACAGAGGGCAGTTGTTTGGCTCTATGAGGTTGTGGTGGCAGAGGATGCAGCAGATTCGGGAGCTTCATGGAGAATATGGGAATTGGAGATGGTAGTGAACTAGCAATTAAGTAAGAAGGGCAGAGTGATACTACAAAGGAGAAGTTAGCAAGAATCTGTTAGGATGATGATGTAGGAAGAGCAAAGAGAATCAAGTGGTCATGGCTCTGCCCAAGTTGTGAGGTACATAATCCCTGAAAGTGACTGCAAAGTGAAGTCGCATTCAAAGTAATGACAGAAAGGTGAAAATACAGGAGCCTAATACAGAAATAAGAGGGAAGTGGGTGCGGAGAGAATCAGTCATTTTAGAGGAGGTAAAGAGGGATTGGGAAGGCACCAGATGTAGTGCAGGGAGTGATACAGTCAGCACAAGTAGTGAGGGGGGGGTGGGGAGCTTGCAGTTAGAGGTAGGGACTGGGAACAAGAGAGTGCAGGGGGAGAAAGCCAGGGTAGGGACTGAGAAGTAGGTTTTAATATCTGGGGAGTCTACCACCAAGGAGATTAAGGACATTGACAAGAGTGATGGCAGAAGTTGACTAGATTACTATGGAACCTGTCTTGGTGCTCAGACCTGGTAGGGAAAGTAACAAAGGTGTTCACTAAGGAGGAGATATTAATAATTGTTGTGGTGCATTAAGGCATTAATGACCGGTGCATTAAGGCATTAATGACCTTTCAGTAGTGAATGTCAAGGTCATAGCAGGCAGTAGTAGGGAATTAGCATATAGATGGCAAGAATGGGATAGAGGGAAGTAGTTTTCGAAGTTTTTACCTGATTCAGCAGACAGCATACACAGAATAATAGGATGAGGGGTTGTAATGGCCTGATGGCTGTCTGTGGACAAAGAAGAGCCAGAGAGTCTGTTTTTTTTCCAGGGTCGGTTTGTATAAGCCCAGAAGGGACCTTGATACTCAGTCAGGTTAAAAATGTACATCTTGGTGATTTATATTAAAATAGAATGGGGCTCATAGAAGCAGAAGATTGAGTGGACACGCTAACAGTTAAGGGGAAACAAAGGACACCTACCATAGCAGAGAGACAAATAATGGTGATTTGAAGCACTACTGGGTATTGTTATTGTGCAATGTAAGAAGTATGGATAAAGAAGCTGCAGGTGGTGGTGTTATCCCAGAATCATGGGCCAGTGGTATGACTTTAGTGGGACGTGGAAGTCCCCCTGGGTCTAGGTCCAGTCAAAAATGACTGAGAAGGGAAGGATGGATGTACATGGATTAGTGAACAGTATAAAAGAGGGACTAAAATATGAGATGCTGGTGACAGGGATATGCCGTCTATAAAGGGAAAAAGGAGCAAGCAAAGTCGGAACCAGTAGTTACTGCCCAAGTAGTTAAGGTGGAGGAAGGGGACGGTATCTTTACACAGATAAGGTTCATCAGCCTCCAGGTTTCTCAGTGTTAGGAGGCTGACAGACTCAAAGAACTAAGGAGTGGAGTGGGATAAGATAGTCCTAATGATAAAGGTGATAATTCTGCTGGGAGTAAACTACAAGATTCAAATCTCATTATAGAGACAGAGCAGGTGTTAATTGTGCTATTGAACTACGAGTGGGTTAGCCATCTGAAATTGTACAAAAAAGTAGAATTTGGCATGATCCATGGTTTTCTCCAACAGGTATGGGGTTGTGCCAGGAATGATAGAATTGTAAATGTGGGTCTTAACCTCAGTGGAGTATATCATTGGTGTCCGGGTCAAGGCACCATTAAC
Organism: Protopterus annectens; assembly: GCF_019279795.1. Taxonomy (NCBI): domain Eukaryota; kingdom Metazoa; phylum Chordata; order Ceratodontiformes; family Protopteridae; genus Protopterus; species Protopterus annectens. Next base: position 877,308,181 of record NC_056745.1, read on the forward strand.
CAGGAGTAATTATGCCACTGTGTGGTTTCAAGTGTTGGGGTCATGAACTGCAGAACAAAGACTATATGGAGTGAGACTTTAGACTATAATTAACTTGGAAAAAGGTCAAATATTATGCAGAGAGCTAGGAACAAATGCAAATAATTAGCTTTCTATGGGAATGGGGTAAGGATGCAGTACTCAGGGCTGTAAACAATTGGAGGAGGTCAGTTTGGCTACATGGCGACAGTATGACTTTTAATTATTGCAGAAACCAGAGTATACAGAAAGCAGAATGGTGGCTGGTTGGAGTGGACTTTGAGCAATTCAAGGGAATTAGCAGAATGACAACAAAGGGGATGGGGCAGTAAAGGTGCAAGCCGAGAGAGTGATTGAGTAATGGGACAAGAGTGGAAACAGAGATATATGGTATGTAGCAGGAAGAACTAAAGGAGAGCCAGGCATGGCTAAACTGAGCAAAGATGAGAGGGAGATTTGTAGAAGACTGACAAAAAAAACAGCTGTATTTAATGAATACTTTTGCTTCCTTCAAAAAGGATAGACTTTTATGCAGAGAAGGGTATCATGCTTGGAAGTAAATCAAGCAGAGTAGCAAGGTAGAGAGGAAACTGGCTTTCCAAGGGTTGGAAGAGGCATAGGAACAGCATGGGCTGCTACCATTTTTTTTTGGAAATCTGACAATATGCTGGTAACTTTTTGGAGGGTCACTGCAGAATTTATCTGAGGATTGGATGACAAATCTGGTACTCTTATGTACTGCTTTGTGTTTGTTGGGGAGGGGCATAGAGCAACTCAAAGAATTCCAAGACATGTAATGGTTGCTTTCCCAGAGGGCAGCAGAACAATCACTATCTAGACCAATCTGTCAAACATGATGCAATATTATGACTTTGTTACAAGAGAAGTTTTTTCAACTCTATAGATCTAGCCTTAACCACTTTGTGCTGCGGCATGTGGTATTGTTGCGTCACTACCCCCACCATAAGGTGTCAGTGCTTCTGAAACCTTCTTGCTCTGTATGCGTAGTCCACTGCCTTTACTTGGCCATGGTCTCTAGAGGTGTCCTAAAAGTGATATTATCCACCAATACGTTATCTGCCCTTTCCCACCGAGAGAAATGAGCAAGCTAAGCCTCCTCTCTCCTTGCCATTTCCAAGAGGCAGTCCCTTTAATGTATCCATTAGTCTAAGCATGTATTTTTCCCAGTGGTATTGTGTTTTCTTAGACAGATAAGGTTGAGGTTATTTCTACAGGACTCCAGATGGCAGCAAGTCCCTTCCTCTTTTTCTAGGGACCCCTCCTTATCCTGTACCCCAAATGTATTCTTTCTTGCATTTGTAACGCTAATGTTGTCTTAGTGGGTCATAATAGTTGTGCCCCCAATCTGAGAGACAAAGGCTTTCTTCATGAATCTTTTTTTTGTGCCAAATGAAGAAGGAACTTGTAAAACAGTCCTAGATCTTCTTTTGTTACCTTGTTTCCATCCAGAGTTTTATGGTAGTGTTGATTTAAAAATGTTTATTATCTTATTCCAAATTGCATGTTTTTAAGATTGTCTGTCTTATTGTGCATAGGATTTCCCAAAGGGTTTTTCCAAAGATTTGGCATCAGTAATGTAGACTTACAATGACAAAAAACGGCTCAGGGTACAGAGTGGTGTGAAAAAAGGAGAACTAAAGTAAAGAACAGCATTTTATTAACAAGATAAAAACGTAAGGGCTTTCACGATTTTCACAATCGCTTCCTCAGACAGTAAAACTAGATAAAACTCTGATTTAAATATTCTAAGAATCAAACCGCTGATCTGCTCTAATACAGAGCAATTACAAATTTAGAGACAGTATCAGAAACATAGTAAAAAATTTAATGCAAGACACTTCTATAAAAATAAGTGAAAACAAATATAATTTAATATGCTATAATATTTAAGAGTCTAATGTTTGAGGCGACGTGACTTTAAAAAAGGTTTTAAAGATGTCATACCATTCAAACCTGGAAATTTCCCAGCATTCAAAAGCAGGATCCAGTTTTGCTCTGCAGCCTCAGTATGATTTTCTATATCACCCCCACGAATGCTAGGATGCAGTACTTGAATAGCTAGAAATTTAAATATATGATTATGATATGTCTGTTTTACATGGTTAGCCAAGGCACTACTTTCTTTCTGGTTAGTAATGTCCCTTTTGTGCTCTAAAATCCGGTCCTTTAACATTCTATTTGTTTTGCCCACATAGAATGAATGACACACTTGGCAAAAACAAAAGTAAACTACATTTTTCGTGCGGCCATCAACATAACAAGTGCTTCTAATATTAAAATGTCATGTGGGGTGTGTATATGTTGTATTAGTGTAAATATATGGGCATGCAAAGCAGCGCCTGCAGGGAAAAGTACTAGTGTGTATGGAAGCAGGTGGTTTGCTGGTACCAGTCCTATTGCAAAGGTGCTGTTTCAAGGACCTGTTATTTCCAAAGGAAAAATGGGGGGCATTGCCAACTTTATCTAAGAGACCTGGTATTTCTTGTAGGATGCTTCAATGTTTCTTAATAATGGACATAGTCATAAATGTTGCTCGAAATTTGAAAAAACAATTCTAAAATCATTCATTAAAGGGCTAGGCTCAAATTCATGAGTTGTATTGCTCAAATATGGCTTGCATCTACCACCTCTTTGAGTCCATGCATTATCTATGGTTGTGGTGATATCTTTGTTGGAATAGCCTCTAGCTAAAAATTCATGCCGAAGGACTTCAAGTGCCGCTCAAGCTTCTACATCATTGTTATGGAGTCTGAGCACCCTATAAACTTGCCCTTTTAACACATTTCTAGGTATGTGTCTTGGATGCATGCTATTTTTGTGTAGCAAAGCATTTTGTCTGGTTGGTTTCTTATAAGTGCTACTTGCGCACCTGTTCAATTCTGTTTTACTGATCAATACATCTAAGAAATTCAATTCCGTTCTAGAGCATTGATAAGTAAACCTCAACAAGTCAGTCGTGGTATGCATATAATCAATGAACTTAACTAGTTCAGATTCATCACATCTCCACAACAAAAAAGTCATCCACAAAACGGACGTACCATAGGATGTGACCAAAGAATACATTATTGTCTGCTAATATAAAGGTTAGTTCCCAAGTTACTAATGCCAGATTGGCGTAGCTATGGGCACAAGCTGTGCCCATAGCTATGCCAGTCTTCTGAAGAAAAAAATTGATTTTCAAAAACGTTCTGCAAAATAATTTCTAGGCGGCTGCAGATAAGTGAAATTTTTTCATCATCGTAGCATCTATTCAAACACAAATTCTCACTCTGTCTAGTCCCCAAACATTGGGAATAGAAGTGAATAAAGATTCAATATCTAAAGACACAAATATAAAATCACAGTCAATAGTTGTCATTCTTGTCTGCAATCTCCCTAGAAAGGACTTGGTGTCTTTGAGAATCGTGTGACAACTGTCAAGCAGATTGCAGTTCACCCTCAACGTATATAGATAATGGTTCTGTGCACCAGCCAGCTCCAGAAACTATAGGTCTCATTGGAGGTATCTTATCATAGTTATGTAATTTAGGCAAGCCATATATCCTGGGCACTAGTGGAGTTTCAATGTTAAAAAATCTAAAGTTTCATCAGTCACGTCAGTCATTAATAAATCAAAAGTCAAGAAATAAACTTTTTCCATTATTGCATTAACCATAACTTTGGTAATGTTTTGATAAGTGTGGCAATCCTGTAATAAAACATTCATTTGCTGTAAATGACAATGCCCCCTCCCTTGTTTGATCTCCACTGAATTAATGGCTTTCAATTCACTCAAGGCTCTGCTATGCTCTACTGACATGTTAAAGAAATCAATCTGGGTCTCTCTTGTGAACAGTTCTCTAAAGTCAGTTTCGCAAACATTAACAAAAGTTTGTTTGGCAGGATGCATACTAGGTACAAATGTTACTTGGTCTTTTGTATATGCTCAAACCATCATTATTAGGTGCAAACATATTCTTCAAAGAAAGATTCCTGCCTAATAATCTTTAAGTAATTCCACATGATTAGCTTTCCTTGCAGGGATTAAAGATAGACCCTTGCTTAGAAGTTCAGTTTTGTTCACAAGTTAATGTGATGGAAGATGTATTAAAAATCAAACCTGAGTTCACATCTGCCTCCGTTTGGTGTTCTGCAAATTCCATTCTGTGCTCCAATGTCTCTCTGCTTTTCCTTGCCTGCTCAGGCTCCTGGAACGAGTTTTGATGGGCAGCGGTTGTTTTAACACAAGACTAGTCGTTCTCTAAAAAAAAAAAAAAAAAAATGCTAGTATCAGTAGTAGTAGTGTTTCCTTGTCGCTGATCGTGTTAAGTCTGATTATTATCAAAAGGACTATCTACGGTCAAGCCATTAGGAGAACTATTGCTTGCACAGGCTGGTTCGTTGATAATCACGCTCCTTGTATCATCGTCTTCCAAACATCCCCCTAATGCTTCCTGTTGTACTGCTTGCAAACATGAAGTACGCATCACATTAGAAAGGTTAGGTCTAGCATCTGATTGGTCAATTACTGGATGGACTTTCTCATTGGCCTTAGATCTGATTCGTTCCCTTGACCAAGAGAACACATTATTATTTTCAAAATCCTTTTTGTCCCTTTGTATTTTTTTGGATTTAGTGTTCTTTAATCTCTTGTCATACGGAATTATATTATCCTGTAGCTGAAGTACTTTGCCATCAATAATGTCCAAAGGAAAAAATAGTGGAGATGTTACGTTCCAAAGTAACAATGTCACTTTTTAATATATCTTCCATTGGACGAAAAAAACTCAATAAGCAGTTCTATGTACTGAAAACTGAACTGTAAATTCAGTTCCTGCCACCTTTTAAGTAGATCTGGATAATATTCCCCATAGCTAGGCATATTTAGAATCCTCAAACCACGTGGTATAATTCTGTGCTCCAAACATGCTTGTAAATGAAGTCGTTGCCATTGGAGCCCCTTGTATTGGTACATTTTATTTTCAAGTTCACGAAACTGCTTTAAGAATTCAGGTAATTGATTATTAGAAACTTCATTTAAGCCAGCATTGCATACGGTGTTCATATCCAGTAGGGGGCTATCTTGCATGGTGAGAATATGCAGAAAACCATCATTACTACTGCGTGGCAAGTCATTTTGAATGGATACATCCATTTGGGCTGTATAAAGGTGTCCCTTATGCCGAATAAAAACAAAATAAATACGACAAATGGCTCAGGGTACAGAGTGGTGTAGACTTCAAGGCTTTCACACCATTCAATTTTCTGATAAACAAGTCTGCAAATGAGACCATTATCTGAAATATTAGGACTATTTGACGTGTTGTGGAGATCCTTTTAGATCTGGGGTTTGGGTTTAACTTTATGATCTTTATTATTTCTTTTCTGTTGCACAAATGTAAGTGTTTTTTTTTTCTGGGAAGTCTGTGCTAGTCCTGATCAGCTTGTCTGCATTCCTAGGAGAGTCTTCTTGGGATAGAGTAGAACTGTACAGTGGCACAGTGGATAGTATTGTCGCCTCACAGCATGAGGTTCTCCAGTTCGATCCTTTGCTGGGGAGCTTTCTGAGTGGAGTCTGCATATCCTCCCTGTGTTCATGTGGGTTTCCTCCGGGTGCTGTCATTTCTTCCAACATTCCAAAGACATGCAGTAGGTGGATTGGACACACTAAATTGGCCATAAGTGTGTGTTGTGGAAGAATTACTCTGACAGAGCTAGCCCACCCGGCAGTGTAAACCTTTGCACTAGATTGCCACTGTTGAACTGATACCCCGACCCATGTGCAAAAAAAAAAAAAAAATGGGGAAAAGGGGTTGTGCAAGGATGGATGTACAAAGAAAATGTCCTGGTATTTTCCAACCAGACACTTTCTGCCTAGGAATGTAACAAAATTCTGGGTTATATGGCCTCTGAGGTTATTATGATCCCCTGGGATGGACTTTACGTGTAAGCATTTGCAAGAGAGAGGTCTGGAGGTATTGGAAAGGAACCTTTTTTGATCTGTAGAGCATACTAAATTTTTGTTGTTTTCTTAATGCAGCTGTGTATGTGTAGATCAAATTTTAGTTGATCCTCAGCTGTCACACTTTGTGTTTGTGACTATATAGTATTGTCAAGCACAGTAATGGTGAAAGATGATTTAAGGTGAGATTGAGAGTTTGTGAGTAGTAGTAGTTTGTTTTGGGGTGTCAAGTAGAATTTGTTTTTCTCCAAGTCATCTTTCAATGGAGTTGAAGGATTTCTGATTGATGGCTTGAAGGTGTCGAAGATTGTCAGATGAACAAATAGTGGAGTCATAGGATCGTCTGAGGTTACTAGGCTAATGGCCCTGTGGCCTTTACAAGACTAGCCGAGAGTTTATCCATGTGAAGAGAGATAGTGAGGTGCTCTGTTTGACATGTATGGGAAGTCTGTTCCAGAGACTGGGCAGCCTCTGGGAGACAAACCTGTCTCTCCAGCAGGTTTTGTTGATGTCGCATATTAGATTCAGGCCTTTTGAGCGGGTAGTGCATGAAGAGTTGGACTTGAGGATATGGAGCATCTCTAGTACGGCAGGGTCTGAGATTGCTTTGTAGGCGAGACAGATCACCCCTGAGCAGTCTGTACGATTTCGAGTAGAGAGAGAGTGATTTGACCCCCGTCTGCATAGGACAGGTGTTGGAGGCCATGGATTCTCTTTGTGAGGTATTTTAGTGGCCTTTCCAGTTGGTGCAGATGTTTGGAGAGGCACATAACAAGGTGTTTTACTCCATTATTGGTCTAATGAGGGAGGAGTATAGAGAGTTAATACTCTCCTTTTTTCTGGATGCAATCCCTTTACTTATGAGATGAAACAAGTAAAAGGCTTTTCTGACCACTGCTGGTAAATGATGGTCGAATGTGAGTTTATCAACCTGAGTGCCATGGTCTCTCACCACAGGTTGTGTGCTTAGGTGGTTGCCGTTGATGTGATAATCAGTGGGGTCGTGTTTTTGCCGAATGGTATGATGGCACATTTTTTTTTGCATTTAACTTGAGGCCATGACTTTGGCAGCAGTCATTAGTTGCTGTGAGACCCTTTTTGCAGTATGTTGGCATCAGTTAGGGAGTCAATGACAACACCCAAGTTATAGTAGTCTGCAAACTTGGTCAGCCACAGGCCTTTTATCTTTGCCTGGATCTCTGAGAAATAGATGCTGAACAGTAGGGGTCCCAGGACCGATCCCTGTCAGAGGTGGAGGTGCGTATTTTGACTTTGAGCATCCTGTCGGTGAGCCAGTTGGCCACCCACCTGATAGGGATTTACACCAAGTTGTGTTAGCCAAAGCCTTTGACACAATCCCCCACTCAGCATCATCGAAAAGCTAAGTCAAGGTAAGCTGTATGCACGGACTTTACCTCATCAAGGGCCTTGGTGACTGTCTCAAGTAAGTCAGCCGGGTTCAACAGGCAAGATCTACCCTTGACTAATCCGAACTGGGTTGGGTTAAGTGCTTGGAGATTGCCTATGTCCTTGTTTATGAGATCCATAATAATGCGCTCCATGGCTTTACATATCAGACTTGTCAAGCTAATGGGGTAGTAGTTTCCAGGGTCAGTAGTGGCCCCACCTTTGTGCAAGGGGATGCCATTGGCAGTTGTCCACTCTGCTAGAATGAAGCCAGTACTTAGTCTGTGGTTGAATAGGGTGCTCAATGGCAAAGCCAGTTCTTGCTGGAGATGGTGCAGAATACATTCTAGGATACTATGGGGTCCCATGGAAGCTGTGTTCCTTGCCTTGAATAGGGCCTGTAACACTTGAACTATGGAGATGTGTGGTGTGGGACAAGTATTGGGGATGTCAAAAGGCCCTTTTGGGGGGGTGACGTTTACATTGAATCTGTCTGCTAGCAAGTGGGCTAAGTCAACAGGATCAGTGTAAGTGATACTGTTAAGTACTAATTCGGAACAAACCTGGGCTTTGCCAGGGAGGTTCATGACGTAACTGATAAAGACTTTTTATGGTTTCCCTTTGTTTTGGAGGCTCGTTTCCATTCATAATTGGCCTTTGGAGGTTTTCACCAGTGAATTAATTTACTTGTTGAGGCTAAGGAGGGAGTTTTTCTAATTTGGAATTTGTTCCTTTTTTATCTTTGGACAACAGTTTCTATCTTTTGTTGTAAAGCCTGTTGATAGAGGATGTCCCCCAAACAGGTTTGTGTTAACTTGAGCAGGTTTTAGTTCTTTTGGGTATGGCTGAGTCCATGCAGTTGTACAGGTGCTTGTATACTGCATTAGCATACTGTTGAGCATACTTATCTGCATCCTCTGAGGGGCCGGTGGTGTGAAGCTAAAGATACCCTTCCTTAGGAGGTTGTAATCAGATTTTTGAGAAGTTTTTTAGCTTGATTACTGCTGGTGGGGGGTTACTTTGAATGAGACAGTCCTATCTTATCTCACCAAGGAAGAACATACTATGGGAGGGGTGCAGCCATCGGCCATGTTGGTGAGAACCAAGTCCAGAATCTCATCTCCCCTTGTGGGACATGAGACGAGCTGGTCTGTTGCGTTAGAATTGATAAAATCAAGGAATCTTTGAGAGTGCATTAGTGCAAGAGTGGTTCACCCAGTCTATGGTGGGGTAGTTGAAGTCACCAAGATTCAGGGTGTTGGGGGTTACCTTGAGGGAGTTGAGTAGATCCAGGAAAGAGGAGTGGGTGTCCTGAGTCATGGAGGGGGTCTATAGCTAGCTATAACTTGTAAGGGTGTCTTGCCAACTGTCGGTTGCACTTGAGTAGTTCCAGTGTGTCATGCTGGCAAACAAATCTGGAGGTGTGCCTGTCCTTAATGAAGATAGAGACTCCACCACCCTTAAGCCTTCCTGACCTCATTTTAGGATCGGAATGTGTGGTATGAGGGGTCCCTATATATATATATATATATATATATATATATGTCTATATATATATATATATATATATATATATATATATATATATATATATATATATGTATATATATATATATATATATATATATATATATATATATATATATATATATATATGTCTATATATATATATATATATATATATATATATATATGTCTATATATATATATATATATATATATATATATATATATATATATATATATATATATATATATATATATATATATATGTCTATATATATATATATATGTCTATATATATATATATATATATATATATATATATATATATATATATATATATATATATATGTCTATATATATGTATATATATATATATATATATATATATATATATATGTCTATATATATATATATATATATATATATATATATGTCTATATATATATATATATATATGTCTATATATAGTTCATCTGACAGTTTTTGTGAATCATGGATTTTCTGAACAATTGACTGTAATATTTTGTATACACAATATTTTTAGTGTTCATTTCATATTCTGTCAAGTTTGGTAATCCTTTTTTTTTTTTTTTTTTTTTTTCATTTATATAAGGCTCATGAGTCTGGCGTTTTATATAGAAATTTATTTGCTGATTTATTTATATATATTTTTGCTTACTTATTATATATATTTTTTGATGCAGCATTGGTTTGTTTAGAGTTCGTGTAGATGTCATGAATCTTAGTGCAACATATTTATATTTTTATAATATGCCATTTTTATAATATGCCTTTTTTAAGTGCATATTTTTATATGCTATGATTTTTAAAGCAATCTTGCTTCACACATTCATAGTACTAATCTATGAACCTATGGTTAGATTTTTAGAATTATATTTTACATGAGATCAGTTTATATGTGTTTCTAGCACTTTAATACACTGTTAGAAGATATCCTAGTCACTTGAATTGAAAGTGAGACTCTGCATGAATTAGAGGATGTGATGTCACACAGTAGGTGTGCATCTGATTGGTGTATTTGTTTTTAAATATCTGTTACTACTCAGTCCTTCATGGTCTGATGAAGCTAATGTGAAAGCGCTTACCTTTGACTGAGAGTGCACTACCCATTAAAAGAAGTTCTTTACCTGAAACAGTGGATCTCTTTATGAAGGAAAACTCATTTCTTCATGGTTTGGATGTTGGTTTGAATATTTTTCATCTTGCTCAAGATTTAATGAATTATTATTAGTGGAA
>NC_056745.1:877683770-877901270 GCF_019279795.1 Protopterus annectens
TATCCATCCCCACCTGTCCACTCTTCAACTGGCACTATGGGTGATAGGATTTTAATTCCACATAAACAGCTTTTTCCTGAGGACATTCTTAGGTTCCTGTATGAGGCCAGGAAGCCCAAAATTAGGAAATCCTACTTATCCAAATGGAAGAGGTTTTCTGTTTGGTGTCTCTGTCATAACCTGGGTCCACTTTCTGTGGATGTTCCTTGTTTTTTTATTGTGTACATTGCTCAATGCTGGCTTGAGTTATTCTTCTGTTAAGGCCCACTTATCAACTATCTCAGCTTGTCTGCCTTTATCTCCTCCTTTAGCTTCTAGATTTGAAGCTAAACAGTTCCTTAAAGTCATCCTTCATATTAGGCCTCCCAAGAAGCCTGCTCCTCCTCCCTGGGATCTTAATTTTGTTTTGGAAAAATTGACTCTGGCTCCTTTTGAGACTGTTCCTTTGGCTTCCTTGCAACATTGTTCTTAGAAGACTGTACTTTTGTCGGCCCTTACTTCTACCATGTGGGTGTCTGAGCTTCTAGCTCTTATGGCTTGTCCTCCTTTTTTGGTGTTTTATAAGGACAGGGTAACCTTGCATACTAATCCTCGTTTTATGTCCAAAGTGGTTAATGAGTTGTTCCGTAATCATTCTAGCCATTTGCCTACTTTTTTCTCTTCTCTGTTATCTGCCAGTGAGAGGGTGCTGCATACATTGGATGTGCATATACAACTGATATTATTTGGATAAGACTAAGACTATTAGAAAATCTGATCAGCTGTTTTTTTTTTCATCCTAGGTCCTTAGGATTGGCTGTATCCAAGCAAATTATTTTTTTCTTGGATCCCTAAAGCTATTTCCTTTTGTTATTATTTTCATGGTAAGAGCCTCCCTTCTGTTAAGGCTCATTCTTCTAGAGCTGTGGCTTCTTCTTGTGCTTTTTTCAAGAGTTTGGATACTAACTCTATTCTTGAGGGGGGGGGGCTACTGTGCATACTTCTGCCAAGCATTACAAGTTGGATGGAATCTCCAGAGCTGGTTTTGCTAGAGCCGTTCTTCATAGCTTCCTAGAGAGCTGTGCTGATCCTTACTCCTCCAAGTTTTTTCCTGATCTTTGGCACTTCCCTAATGTAAGGAATACTACAACAATGATATGGAAAGACATAGTGTAGCTGTGTAAAATCTTACCATAACAGTAGATGTCCTTCCCTTCTCTGTGGCAGTATTCACTCCCTCCCTCCTTTCCCCTGGCCCATTTCTCTTCCTGATGTACTGGTTACCTCTTGGTTTTCCTTGGAATGGCGTTCATACTGTGGCTTTCATTTTTGAGGATGATACGTCCGTACGTCACCTTTATGTCCTACGCTATGTGAGGAACATGTGTGTGACATACAGCATACCTTAAAGCAACCTAAGGCTTTAGTATACTGGCCAGACATTGGGCTACCCTATGCAGGGAATCCCTAATATAAGGAGTACTGCACCGGTGAAGAGAAGGACATCTACCGTTATGGTAAAATTTTGCACAACTGTACTTTGTTGCATGAGTAGATCCAGTCTTTGAGGAAGCTTGTGGTAATTGCCCTTGGCCATTTCCAAAAGAAGAGAGAACCACAGTTGCCTAGGCCAGAAGGGAGTCACCCTCTTTGCAGACCAGCCATGTTAGCTTGGAATATAGCTTCACAGCAAATTCTTAGTCTACAGGCTCCCTACATTGAGTGAGAGCAAAACTGTGTGGAAGACAAGCTGAGCAGGACCAGGGCAGACGCCTCGAATGAAAATGAGATCAGTTCCAACATTTGATCCATCAGTAGGGAGTCCCTCAAATCAATATTTTTGCCTCCTCTTTGAATAATCAGCTGGCAATATTCTTTTCCAAGACTCTGTGAAAGAAGGCCTGGAAGAGAGATGCCTTTTTGTTTGGATAGGAATGTTCCTGTATGCTTTTCCATGTGTCCAGTAATATCCTGGGTACATCTGTGAAAATTCAGAAGGAATCCCCAAAATCATTGTGGTGACTCCCTTCTGCCCTTGCCAGCTTTGGGTTCTCCCTTCTTTTAGAAATGGCCTGGGGTAATTAACACAAGCTTCTTCACAGACTGGATCTACTCATGCAAGAACAAGGGTGTTTGAAACACGACAGTAATCATATCTGATGTTGTTAATCTTCATTTTAACCTTGACATTTGGGTTTGATTCCGATATTGAACCAACTTCTGCCATTACTACAGCTCGTCCAGGCCAAAAACTCTCAAGCTTCATCTCTACCCATAATCCCATTCTCCCAGTTACCTCAGATTGAGTTTGCACATTAGAAATAAATTATAAGTAGAGGCCTTAATGGAAACCATATCTGCTGTGCCTTAAGTATCAAAATTACTATGAAAGTATCCATTCCAACAAAGAATATTCAAAGGCCGGGGGATGGAGGGAGGGGAGTCCAGGATAAATGATGATAGAATACCCAGATGGAACATGGTTTGAACATAACTTCTTTATCTGATGTTGTCAATCTCATTTTATTCTTGACATATGGGACAGAGTTCCCAGCTACCTTAGACTTTGGGGATGACTCAAGGAAGGACATTCCTGAGCACCATTGAACCAAAATATGCTCTTCCCCTAGAGACTAAATCCAGAATCCAGTTTGTAATGAGTAATAATGGTATGAGGAAAATCCCAAGTAGCTGCTGCACATATATCATTCATTAAAGGTCTAGACTGGAAAACTGCTGAAGTGGCAACAGATTTTGTAGAATGTGCCTTCACCAGTCTAGGCAGGGCAGTTTTTTTTGTCGTAAATAAATGAGATACAGTCCTTAAGCCATCCGGCTAAGGTCACCTTGCTGACTGGTTTACCAAAACTAGCACTTGAAAAGGACACAAAAATAGTTGTTAAGATTTTCTGATGTCCTTAGTCCTATAAAGATAAAAGCTTAATTGTCTGTGAGCATCTAGCAAATGTAAACAGTATTCACCTCTGTTCGAGAAGTTTGGAAAGAATGCTGGCAAATTAATAGTCTGATATTAGACACTACTTTAGGTAGAAAGGTGGAATTTGTTTGTAAGGAAACTGTCTTTGTTGAAAATCAGTTAAGGTGGTTCACATAAGGCCTGAATTTCTGAAATTCTTCTAGCAGAGGTTACTGCCACTAAAAATAATGTTTTCCATGATAAGCACTTTAGATCACAGTCTGCAGATGGTTCGAAGAGAGAACATACAATGGTTTACAACACTAGGTTTAGGTCCCAAGGTGGAGTAAGATCTTTAAAGGGGGGGGTTCAGCAAAAGTGTTCTTTTAAGAATGTCTTGGAAAGTAAAGTCTATGAGAAGCCAAGGAACATTCTTCCAAACCATCATGGAAGTTTGAAATTGCTGCAAGTTGTATACTTATGGTAGAAGGGGAAGCTCCTGCATTGAAAAGAGGCTAAGAAGTCTAATATTTTCAATAGAAGCAGAAAAGGGGTCAATATGCTTTCACAAGCCCATATGGAAAATTTCTTCCATTTACTAGTATATAGATGTTAATCGTGCATACAGCTGCAGTAATCACAGATGGGTTTTCAGCCGTCAGGCGGTCCCTTGGTCGGCCGAATTCCAAAGTCTTGGTCCGGCGCCGGTTGTCGTCGCTTACTCTTCTGACGTCAGGAAGGCCAGAGTATATAAGACACAGCCGACGCCATGTTCTTCAGTCTTTTTTGCCACGCGGTGCCCGAAGCAGAAGCAGTTCGCAAGTGCCGGTCGGCCAGCTCCTGAATTACGAAAATATTTGGAACCGAAGTCTTCATTAAAGCTAAGTACCCCGTTGGGGAAACTTTTCTTGCCTCAGACCGATGTCAGAAAAAGTTAATAATTGTATTTCTTGTGGGAAGCAAATACCGCATAAGGATTTCCATTCCCTTTGCATACCTTGTTTGGGCCCAGACCACGACGTCTCGGGCTGTCGCTTTTGTGCTACTTTCAATAAACGCACTATTAAGCGTCGGGCGGAGTTCGCCCAACACTATTTTGGTAAAGCTTTTGACTATAAAATGTCGTCGGACACTCCGACTACCGTTTTATCCAAAAAACACAAGGAAAAGGACCGACACGCAAGGCCCGCGGTCTCCGCTGACACCACGCCGAAACAGGCTCCACGTGGTCCGGTTCTCAGCGAGACGCCTTTGCAGTCCCTGACTACCGACGACACTCCTTTGGCAGTGTCTTCTGTACCCGAGACCGCTGGGTCCTCGGCCCTTTCCCAGACTACAACCGAAGCCCCGGCTTATGTCGAGCCTACTAATGTGGACAGGTCCACCTCCACCCATGGTGTATTTAGGCCTTCATCTTCTTTTTCTATTAAGGCCTTTACTTAAATCCAAAGCAGCCAGGCATCAAACCAGGCCTGCTGCTCAAGGCCCATCTCCTGGACACATGCCTAAGAAACACATGCCTAAGAAACACATGCTTAAAATGGCTGAGGATCTAATCACTCTTATCAGAGGTTCTCAGCCCCCTCCTGACAAGAGACCCAGAGTGGAGGAAGAATCCCCCTCTTCTGATCAGGGATCCATTTTATCAGAACATTCTGATGCAGAGGTACACTCATACTCCCCTTTTGAGGATTCGGATGCAGAACAGTCTTTTCCTTCTGTATCCCCCCCCTGAGGATTTTTCTTTTGGGGAAACCTTGCACACCTTGAGGGAACATTTCCATTGGGAAGGCCAAGACTTTTCAGATTTCAAGAAAAGACTTAGGGAATTTCTTTGGTTACCTCAGCACAGACCTCTGGCTATACCCTCTGTTTTGGAGGTACTGGATGATGTCTATTCGGAGGCTTGTCTTAATCCTGATTCTCTGCCTCCGGCACCAGTAAAGCCTGATAGATATTACAGAGTACCCAGTTCTCACCAATTTCTCTACAAAGGCCATAAGGCTGGCCCTGAAACCATTTCACAAGGCCCTAAGGGATTAAAGGCCTCCACTGCCAAGAATCCACTTCCTGCAGAAAGGGAATCTAGATCTTTAGAAAGGTGGGGTAAGAAGGTATATACCTCGGCCACCCTAGCCATGAGGGCCTTAAACTGTCAGTTTCATATGATCAAATATCAACAGTTTCTGTTATCACAATTAAAAAACAGAATGTCTCAACCTGAACAACCAGATTTAAAAGAGTTACAGGATATGTTGCATAGTGCAGAGCAAGTGGGTAAACACACCTTGCAATGTGGTTATGATGCCCTAGAGGCCTCCAGTAGAGCGGCTGCTACAGGATCAGTCATTCGCAGAACAAAATTTGCCTGATCATGTGAAAGCTAAACTTCTTGATGCTCCTTTACAAAAGGATGTACTTTTTGGTACTAATGCTGAGGATATACTATGAAAAATGGAAGAAAAAGCCAAATCTATGCAAACTGTCAAAGCTTTCTTACAGGTTCAGCCACCACGTTTTAGCAGGAATTGGCCTTCAAAAAACTGGTCCTTTCCAGCCACTGACAAGCCCCAAAGAGGTAGATACAGACGCACAAGGGGCAGAGGACACTCACAAGGATCATATAGAGGCGGACAATGACAATCTCCGGCACCAACAGGTGGTGAAGACAGTGCACAACAATACAGGAAGAAACAATGACTCCCTCATTTCCATGCCAAGCAAGTCTCAGCTGGCAGCACCTTTGGGAGGGAAACTAGCATTATTTGCAAGCAATTGGCATATTGTCACAACAGACAAGTGGATACTGGACATTATAAACAGAGGCTACAAATTTCAATTTCACACTCTTCCAAAAATGAGAGGCATGCCAAATCTGCCACAAAATCAAAGGGCAGAGGCACAACTGCAAATTTCAAAGCTCCTAAACATGAGAGCTATACAAAAGGTACCTACGCACCAACAAGGTCAAGGTTTTTATTCAAGATTCTTTCTGGTACCAAGAAAAGGAACCGACTGGAGACCCATTCTGGACTTATCCATCCTAAACACATTTCTGCTCGTACCAAAATTCAAGATGCTCACATTACAGCAACTTCTTCCCATGCTGGGCAAGGAGTTTTGGCTGGTAACATTGGACCTCAAGGTGACATACCTGCATGTCCCAATCAGACAAAGTTGCAGAAGATACCTCAGATTTCTTGCAGGTTCAATCCACTATCAATTCTCTGCATTGCCCTTTGGCTTATCTACTGCGCCCAGAGTATTCACAAAGTGCCTGGCATCAGTGATTGCCTTTTGCAGACTTCAAGGGATACAAATTTACCCTTATCTGGACGACTGCCTGATCCAAGTGGACAGCAAACGCATACTACTGGAACATCTGGCATATGTGACACGATTACTGCTTTCTCTGGGATACACCATCAACAAGGAGAAATCAAGGCTAACACCATCTCAGAAAATAACCTTCCTGGGTGCCAGCTTGGACACAAACACCCAGATGGCATATCTTACGCCAGAAAAACAGGGGCAATTATCTCAGTACTTCAAAACACTAGCAAAAAGTACCAGGCTTACTGCAAGGAAAATCCTGCAGGCTCTGGGATTCATGGCATCTTGCATTTTATTAATCCCATGTGCAAAGTTGCATATGAGGAAACTTCAATGGTACATAAAAAATCTATGGTCTCAACACAGTCACAGTTTGGAAGCAATTATACCAATAATTCCATGTTTACAAAAGGAATTTCTATGGTGGGCCCAAGCATGTCAAGTAAACACAGGCCTTCCATTCTGCAAGCCTCAAGCAAAACAAGTCATAACCACAGATGCCTCAGACTACGCCTGGGGGGCGCACATGAAGGACAGGTGCATTCAGGGCAGATAGTCCCACAAGGAAAAGCACCTTCACATCAATCAAAAAGAAATGCTAGCAGTAATAAATGCAATTACAGCTTTCAAGGTCTTCCTGCTTCCAGGTCAATTACTGATAAGAACAGACAACACCACAGTTATGTGGTACATAAACAAACAAGGAGGAACACATTCATACCCCTTGTGCAGACTAGCCATGACTCTTTGGAACTTGGCTCTGGAAACACAGATCGAACTTCAAGCACAGTACTTGCCAGGACTGGAAAACACACTGGCAGACACTCTGAGCAGGAATATGATAGATCCACACGAATGGAAGTTGCATCCAAAGGTGTTTACGGAAATAATCGAAGCGTGGGGGAGGCCAGACATAGATCTTTTTGCCTCCCACAGGAACCATCAATTGAAAAAGTTTTGTTCAAGGAACTTCCATCCAAAGGCCTGGAAAGTGGACGCCCTTTCTTTCAGTTGGACAGCATGGACAGTTTATGCATTTCCACCTCTGCCTCTTCTGTCCAAGGTGCTCTTGAAAGCAAGAACAGACAAACCGAGGATGATACTGATTGCTCCAGATTGGCCAAGGCAACACTGGTATCCACTCCTGAGGAGCCTAACGCATACTCCTCCCTGGTCCCTGCCTCTAATACCCCTTCTGCTGACTCAGAACAACTACAAGACCCTTCACAGTCAGCTGAAAACACTCAACCTCGCTGCATGGAAAATTCCTTAACACCACAACAAAAGGAGGTGCAGGATGTCATTTTGGAGGCGAGAAGACCATCTACCAGAAAAGCTTACTCCGCAAAATGGAAGCGGTTTTGCTGTTGGAATGAGAAAAAAGGACAGGACCCTAGAAAATTGAACTTGCCTCAGGTTTTACAGTACCTAGCTGAACTGCTGAACAGTGGACTTTCATTTTCTTCCATTAAAATACATGCCTCAGCCATTTCTGCAGAATTCAACACGGATCCTCCCTTATTCTCTCACCCACTCTTACGACAGTTCCTCAGAGGGGCTAAGAATATAAGACCTCCAAGGAAGCAACCAATACCAGCCTGGGACCTTAATTACATACTAGAAAAACTAACATTGCCTCCTTTTGAACCTGCTGCCTCAACAGATCTGCAATATTTGTCCTGGAAAACAGCTTTCCTTCTGGCCATCACTTCAGCTCGTAGGGTTTCTGAACTACAGGCCCTCATGGTGGTGCAGCCCTTCCTCATTTTCCATCAGGATAGGGTTTCCCTTCGTACTAACCCATCTTTTATGCCAAAAGTGGTATCCAGGCTAGCCTTAAACCAAGCCATACACCTACCTACCTTTTATCCCAACCCTCAAAACAAAGGGGAAAGGTTGCTTCACTCTTTAGATATCCATAGGCAGCTACGTTACTACTTGGACAGAACAAAGTCCTTCAGGAAATCAGAACAACTTTTTGTGTCCTATGCCGTAGGGGCTCAAGGGAAACCAGTTACCAAACAGACCATTTCCAAGTGGATTGGCCACTGCATACGTTTTTGTTACTCCTATCATGGAAAATCTGTCCCTACTGATATCAGATCTCACTCCACCAGGGCCATAGACACCTCTACAGCCTTCCTCAGAGGTGTGCCTACTAAGGATATTTTGGAGGCAGCCACTTGGAGTTCTGTACATACCTTCACAAAACACTACCACCTGCCCCTATATTCCAGAACTAGAGCAGGCTTTGCCACGGCTGTTTTGCAGGGCATTCTGGCTCAACCCAGTTCCTCATAGTACCTACCACCCTATGCATAGCTTTGGGACTCTACCCATCTGTGATTACTGCAGCTGTATGCACGATGAACATAGTACAGTTTTGTACCTACCATAAATGTAGATGTTCGAGTGCTAATACAGCTGCAGTACAGGTTTCCTCCCTCCTTCCCCACTTGGTAAGGGCATGGGGCCTAACAACCTCTTCATACTTCCTGACTGGGTTATCCTGCTATGTTTTATTTGCTTGCTTACACTGACTTTGCTTTACTTTGCATGGCTTGCATATGTGGATAAGCCTTATTTATGTATTGCCTTCCTTTTGGGGGCACCTGACATCTGGGGCAAGAAAGACTGAAGAACATGGCGTCGGCTGTGTCTTATATACTCTGGCCTTCCTGACGTCAGAAGAGTAAGCGACGACAACTGGCGCCGGACCAAGACTTTGGAATTCGGCCGACCGAGGGACCGCCTGACGGCTGAAAACCCATCTGTGATTACTGCAGCTGTATTAGCACTCGAACATCTACATTTATGGTAGGTACAAAACTGTACTTTTCTGGGTGGAAGGATTATGAGAAGCTAGGAGAATGGTGGCATACTAGGGAGGAAAGGTTAAGACGCTTGGAAACTAGTGGAACTGGAGGAACCATGCTGTCAGCTTTAGGTTCATGATGTCTGGGTGGACTAGTCCGTCTGGATGGGACAGAAGGTCTGGAGCTGGATCCAGAGTCCATGGTCGTTGAATTAGATAAGGCCAAAGAAAGAGGAATCATATTTGTCAAGGCCAAAATGGAGCAATGAGGATTACTGTGCTGTTCAACCAGAGTGCTTTTTCTGTTAAGAATTAGTTATCGGGGGAAAATCGTATAATAGTTTGGAGGGCCAGATGTGTAGAACATCTCTTGGTGACTTCCCTGGAGGGGAATCCGGGTGAAGTAGTTGCTGCACTTGTTATTTAAGGGAGAGGTGAAGAGATCACTGGTCCCATAAATGGAAAATCTCTTTGGTCACTGCTGGATTGAGAGACTACTCGTGAGGTTGTAGTGTACATCTGTTCAGTTTGTCTGCTATCACATTGGAACTCTCTGGAATGTGGGTTGCTCTCAAAGTGGCTGGAAGAGATCGCCCACTGCCACACTGAGTGCCTCTCGACAAAGGGAATAAGACTTGGTTTCTCCTTGTTTGTTGATGTAACAAACTACTGACATATTGTCTGTTTGAATTGCAGTTGTTCCTAGAGGATGAGTTGATCGAAAGGCTTGCAACACTAAAAGCACCACTCTTAGTTCCAAAGCATTGCTATGCAAATTGGCCTCTAAGGGGAACCAAGCGCCTTGGACATTCTTGCCCAGAAAATGCCCCCCCCGGGAGACTTCTCTGATCACTATGGCCATGGGTTCTGAAAGTCCAAAAGGACGGCCCATGAGAATTTCTTTGGAATGAATCCACCAAGCTGGATCTTTCCTGCAGTGACTGGTGATCAGAATCTGATCCAACATGGATTGGTATAGCATAGACCATTGAGATTCTAGTAGCCACTGTAGAATTCTCATGTGAAATCCAGCTAGGGGAACTATAGATCTGAAGTAGGGAGTTCATTTGTCAGCAACCTGTGGGTCTTGGATCCGATATCAGATCCGAGCCGGCAACTTGTTTCAAGCTAATGGATCCGAGCTCCTAGCTCCTCCCCTCACCCATAATCCCCTGCTAACCCTCCATGACCTCAGATCTAGTTTGCCACGCTTGTGGATAGCTGGATTCTTGCGAGCTCATCTAGTCTTGGCAGTTAAGTTGTTATTTTTCTGTCAACTTTCTAAATTTTTTTCTCAAAAATTTTTCTGTGTGTAAGTGTTAGGTACCTTTAGAGTAATATATTTTCTTTTAAGTAGTTTTCCCTCCCTTCGCTGGTCGTTAGAGTGTGTGTGTTGTGTTTTGGGGCCTGTGTGTGTGTGTTACATTACTTTTCTTTAAGTATGGCTGAGGCCCCAAAAGCCATTTTTTCTAAATGTACCGAGTGTGGCCATAAGCTCTCCCCGGCTGATGGCCACACTCGCGTTCGGTGCCTTGGGGTTGAACACCTCACCTCAGGCTGTACCATTTGTGCAGCGTTCAACCCCAGGGCACTGAAAGAGCGGAGGTCGAAGCTGGTCCTGGCGGGACTTTTACCCCCGGACTCGGCTCCGGCCTCCGCTGCTCCCATGGCTCCACCACAGGCTGTGGTTGCTGCCATTCCTGCCCCCCTTCCTCCGTCCGGGACTCAAACTCCTGCTAAAGTGTCGGAGGACAGGGAGGCCAGGAGGGAGAAACGGAGGGAGAAGCACCACAAGCGGCGGGCCGAGACCTCCGTTTCGGCCCCGCCAGCTAAGCGGGCTTTTCCCTCCACTGCTTCTAGGTCTCCTCCTCCTCGGCTCCGATCCCCTTGTTTCTCCCCAGGGCCCGAGGAGGAGGAGGCTCGATCTCCATCGAGGCGGCATTCCAGGCCTGCCTCGGTGACCTCCTCGAGATCGACTTTTAGTATGTCCGATGCAGACTTGGACCGGATGATGCGAAGGTTCATCCAGGCCCAGCTGCAGATGGGAGTGCTCTTGCCCCCCCCCCCTACGGGGGGGAGCTCGACACCTTTTTTCCATCCTATTGCTCCTTCTCCGACCCGCTACCCGGGTTCGGAGCCGAGCAGCGTTGGAGCCAGGGGTGGGTCGGCGCCGACAGTACTTGGTACTTCGGATCCGACCCTGTCGAATCCGACCTCTCGGAGCCGTGGCCCGAGCTTCGGATCTGAGGGATTCAGTGTGCCTTCGGCTCCGTCCAGGTCGGAGCGCACTGGTCCTTCAGATCCGATGGTCTCTGTGCTGGTTCCGATCCCTTCATCGGATCCGAGTGGGAACCTACTTTCGGATCCAAGAGAGAGTGGTTCCCCCTCGGCTTTCGATGTTGTTGAGAGGGCTCTGTTGAGAGCATCCGGACCCCCGGTCCTTGTCTCGGCTCCTCACTGCACTCCCTCTCTGCTGGGCCAGGCTTCCATCACCCGGCCAAAGGGACAGCCTGCTTTAATGTCCCAGATGGTTCCATTGGAACAGGATGTAGCTGGCGAGGCCTCCTCGGACAGCCCCCCCGAGGAAGTGCCCCACAAGCATAAGTGCAAGAGGAGGCACGTGGACTCCCCTGAGTCCTTAACTGAGGACACGGACTTGGAGGAAGGGGAAGGATCCCCAAGATCACCCCCTGAGGATGTCTCCTTTGGAGACATCATGGAGATACTGAGGATCAGAGGTGGGTGGTCTGCCCCCAAGTCTTCCTCTGACGAGTCTGTGTTTCTGGAGGCATTCGAAGCAGGCCCGTCTATCTCTTGGGTGTCCCCTCTGGCAGACCCCTTGGTGGACCTCATTACCACCAGGGCGTGGAAGGATCCGGACACCGTGGAGCCAATACCAAAACACCCGGATAGAATACTTAGCCCCCCCTCAGACCGATCACACTGGAGTAAGGGCCCCCCCGTAGATGCCATCTTGACGGCGGCAGCCACGAAGAGGGAATTGGCTCAGGAGAGCCCCTCAGTCCATCCACCGAGCAAGGAGTCCCGCTCGATGGACCGCTTAGGGAAGTGAGTTTTTAGTTCAGCGACCTTCTCGGTAAGGTCTCTGAACTATATGACACATGTCATCGGGATGCAGCGGGATCTTATCAAAGAATACGCTGCCTCCCCTCCTGAGTCCATGTCGGCAGATGACAATTGTATTCCACCCGAATGGCCACTCTGAGATCAATTTCAAATACCTCTATGCGGCTATTGTCCCACGCCACAGAGGGAGCCGCTAGGGCTAGCGGAGCAGGCCTAGTCATGAGACGTCATGCCTGGCTCCGTCATTGTGACTTTGCGGAGCCTTTTAAAGCATCTTTTGCAAACGCCCCTTTCGATGGTTTTGCCCTTGTCCAGAGCGAGAAAGACGGGAAGACGTTGTCTGCTGTCGGAGTCCGCTTCTCTGCTCCCCAGCGGTCCTTTTCGAAGAACCAAAAGGATCAGAAGAAGATGTGGTTCTGGAAATCGCAACATTCCCAACCCGCTCCGGACAACCAGTCCTTCCGTGGCAGAGGAGGACAGGGAGGACGCCGCCCCAGGGGCAGAGGGGCTCCGAGAAACTTTGGGTCCAGAGAACCTTTCTCTGAACGGCCCGCGCAGCAGCCCTGAGGGGTTACCTGGCTGCTCCACTTTGGAGGCAGTCGGGGGGGCACTTCTCGAAGCACCTAGCGGCATGGGAGTCCATCACGACAGACCGCTGGGTGCTTCGCATTATATCCAGAGGATACAAAATACCATTACTCCATGTCCCCAAATTCAAAAACCTCCCCGATGTACCACCCGATCAGAGGGAGGTCGCAGCCGCAGAAATTCAACAGCTGCTAAGAAAGAGCCATCCAGCCCATCCCCCAAGACCAGCTCGGATTAGAGTTCTACTCCAGGTTCTTTTTGGTGCCGAAAAAGACGGGGGACTTGAGGCCGATCCTAGACCTCTCCCGCTTGAACCTGTCAGTAACCAAGGAAAAATTCCGAATGGTCACTCTTCAATCTATTCTCCCCCTTCTAAGGGAGAACAATTGGATGTGCTCTATAGACCTCAAGGATGCGTACTACCACATTCTAATGGACAGACGATCCAGGGGGTTCCTCCGCTTCCGGCTGGGAGCCAGTCACTACCAGTTCAGGGTCCTTCCCTTTGGCCTCACCACAGCCCCCAGGGTGTTCACCAAGGTATTAGCAGTGATTGCGGCCCACCTGAGACTCCAGGGAATACAGGTCTTTCCGTACCTGGACGACTGGCTCCTGACCGCCCCAACAAGGCATCTACTTTGCTCAGCCAGAGACTTCTTTCTCCGCCTAGCCCCACAGTTAGGCATCACTATCAATGCCGACAAATCCCTTCTGGCCCCAACACAAGTCATAGAATTCATAGGAGCCAGAATAGACACCAGAGAGCTACGAGCCTTTCTAACTTCCGAGAGAATCCGGAATTTGCAACTCCATGTGCGGGCTATCCTCCAATCAGAGACTGCACCAGCGGAATTGGTCCTGAGGGCACTAGGCTCCATGGCGGCAGCGATTACGCTCCTTCCATGCGCCCGTCTGAACATGCGGGTACTGCAATGGACACTTCTAGTGCAATGGTCTTTTCTGTCCCTTCCTCTTCACCACCCCATTGCTATCAGCAAGGCTTGCAGGAAGGCTCTATTATGGTGGCTCCAAGCCTCGGACCTCCATACGGGCCGTCCCTTCTGCACCTCTCCCCATCTCGCCACAGTGACCACGGACGCCTCCCGCCTCGGGTGGGGGGGCATTATTCAGACAGGACAGTCCAAGGCACATGGAACGACACAGAGACCTCCCTGCATATCAACGTTCTGGAGATGAGAGCGGTGCTGTTCGCGTTGCAATCACTTCAGGATCTCCACCCCATAGGAACGATTGCGATTCAGTCGGACAACATGTCGGTTGTCTGGTATATCAACAAACAGGGGGGAACCAGATCTTACCCTCTATGCCGCGAAGCCATGAGTGTGTGGAATGGGCGATCTCCACCAACCGCTTCCTGATGCAACGCACATTCCGGGACGGACCAACATCCTAGCGGACAAACTCAGTCGCACCCTTCTTACCCCGTTTGAGTGGTCTCTCAATCCACTAGTAGCGAAGCAGATATTCGCAATATGGGGGCAACCCTGCTGCGATCTTTTTGAGTCTCTATCAAACACCAAATGCGGCAATTTCTTCGCTCTAATCCCCCCTCCAGGGGAAACTCCAAGAGACGCTCTGGTGCATGCTTGGCCACCCGGTCTACTTTATGCCTATCCTCCTCTACCCCTGATGCTACAACTCTTACAGAAAGCCTCGCGGTTGGGGAGCGGGATGATCCTCATTGCCCCATTCTGGCCTCGGAAAATTTGGTTCCCTTACCTATGGTCTCACCTTGTGAATCCTCCTTGGATTCTAGATCCCAGTCCGGATCTCATCTCCCATCCGTCGAACTTACCGACCCCAAACCTGGACAATCTGAAACTGACAGCTTGGTTGCTCCAGTTCCACTCCTAGTTAGGACTCCCGGTATCTCTTCACCAGTCAAAGCCATCCTTGTGGCAGCGCATAAGCCCTCCACCAGGAAAGTGTACAGCAGTAAATGGAAACGTTTCTCCATCTGGGCGGAGCATCATGATCTAGATCCCTTTACGGCTCCTCTTCCGTCCATATTAGACTTCCTAAACGAACTCTTTCAGGAAGGCGCTAGTTGTTCAACTGTCAAAGTGCAATTGGCAGCCATATCACATTACCATGTGGGACATGATACAGGGCCTTTGATGTCGGCCAAGTTGTGTAAAACCTTTCTCAAGGGCACCTTCTTACTTAGACCCCCTATAAAAGAAGCCGTCCTACCATGGGATCTTTCACTAGTTCTTCAAGCCTTGACTGCTCCACCTTTTGAACCTGCTGCTTCAGTAGATCTCAAGTTCTTGTCTTGGAAAATAGCATTCCTTGTAGCCATCACTTCAGCAAAAAGAGTTTCGGAGCTTCAAGCTCTTTCTGTGAAGCCTCCTTATTTGATCTTTCATGCAGACAAAGTGCACCTCAGGATCAATCCTTCTTTTCTTCCCAAGATAGTATCGGAAACCAACATAAATCAATCCATAAATTTACCGGTTTTCTTCCCTAAATGTCAGAACAAGGGAGAGCACTCATTAGATGTTCATAGGCAGCTTCGCTTTTATACTCATAGAACAGCTGGTCATAGACAATCCGACCAGCTGTTCGTCTCCTTTGCCAAATTTAATTTGGGGAAAGCAATTTCAAAAGTATCTTTATCACGCTGGATTTCTCAATGTATCCTATTGGCGTATCAAGTCTCTGGGAGACCCGCACCGGAAGGAGTTCATGCACATTCCACTCGTTCCATCTCTACTTCTGCGGCCTTCAAGTCTAGAGTTCCATTGGATGATATTTGTTCGGCAGCCACTTGGGCCTCATCTCATACCTTTATTAACCACTACAAACTGGACGTGATTTCTAGATGGAGGGCATCCTTTGGCTCTGCGGTGCTTCGCAATATCCTTCCATGACGGCCACCCAAGGTGCAGGTAGCTGGGGACTCGGTCCCACAGGTTGCTGACAAATGAGCTCCCTACTTCAGATTAAGAAGTTATGTACTCACCATTACATTCCATCTGAGTAGGTAGCTTCATTTGTCTGCAACCATCCCCCCCTCCTTCCCCCTGGCCTTCTTCGGATCTATTTTTAGTTGGATACCCATTTTTTGGGTATATATTGAGGGGCAAACTCGATCTGAGGTCATGGAGGGTTAGCAGGCTATATTATGGGTGAGGGGAGGAGCTAGGAGCTCGGATCCATTATCTTGAAACAAGTTGCCAGCTCGGATCCGATATCGGATCCAAGACCCACAGGTTGCAGACAAATGAAGCTACCTACTCAGATGGAATGTTATGGTGAGTACATAACTACTTATTATTGTCACTGCCATCAAACCTAGAGCCTGTAAAATAAGTTGAGTGGCTACTTTCTTTATGTGGATTATCTTCTGAACCAGAGTTATAATTTTTTGAAGTCTCATTGGAAGAAGGGATGCTACGGTTGATGTCTGATTCAGTGTTGCGCCTGTAAAACTGTAAGTTGGAGTCAGTTATAAACTCTAAGTTGCAGTCAGTTGACAGTTGAGATTTTTCATGATTTACTGTTATTCCTAGGTATGCACAGGTCTTGAGAGTGTAATCCCTTGCCTCTATCAGTCGATGTCTGGTCGGAGCAGTAATGAGCCAGTTATCCAAGTATGGAAATGCCCAGAATCCCTGCAGTCTCAAGTGAGCTGTTACTACTGCCATACATTTGAACACCCTGGGGGCTGTAGTGAGACCAAAGGGCAGCATCCTGAATTGGTAATGACTGGCACCCAGCTGGAAGCAGAGGATTTTTCTGGAGCCCTTGTCCATTTTTATGTGGTAATATGCATCCTGAAGATCTTATTGAGCACATCCAGTCTTCCTTTCCCAGAAATGGAAGAATGGACTGTGCCTTGACCATCCAGAATTTCATTTGTCGAACTGATTTGTTCAACACGCTGAAATCCAAGATTGGTCTCCAGTCCCCTGTCTTTGTTGGTACTAAAAGTATCTTGAGTATATTCCAGATTCTCTCTGGTCCAGAATGGCTGTCTGTGGTTATTACCTTTTGTTATACTCACCATAACAAATCTATTCCAGGCAGGGTCAAGGCCCTCTTTACTGGCGTCATCTATGGCTTTTTGGAAAGGGTTGGATTCTAGAAATATTCTAGAAGTTGCTATTTGATCCTATGTGCAAAAACACTGTAAGCTTGATTCCTTCTTTAGGTCCAGAGAGAATGAATCAAGCTTATAGGACTTTGTAAAAGTAGTAATCCATCCATATAGCTAAGACTACTGTATCAGTGACTGATAGGATGAACACTACATTTTTGTAAGTTGAACTTGACATAACAGTAGAAGTTCAAAAGATCACTGCTGCAATACACACTCCCTCTTATCCCTCTTGTTTTTTGGTGTTCTTTTATGCCAAAGTGCAGACATTTATGTTTTGTGATTCCTTGCACAGGCCTTTCAGGGTTAAGTCTCCCTTTTCCTCTGACATGAAAGCTCTGAAGGGTTTCATGGTCAGACTTGTCTTTAGTCAGCTTGGCTCAAGCTGCTTTCCAGTTTGGGTGCGTGGAAGGTGCCCTGAATCTTTGGAAGCTGGCTGGCCATTATATCCTTAGCAGGATATAACCCATGTAGCTAAGACTACAGAAGCAGTGATCATTCAAACAGCAACTGATATGGTAAGTTCAAGTTGCACAACTGTACTTTCTGTATTGGCAGAAAGAGGTGTATGCAAGAATTAGACATAGTTTAGGCTTATGGCACAAGTTTATAAGTTTTGACAGTGAAGGAAGTTCCTAACCTAATGAAGTGGAAATAGAGGTAAATGAGGAAGTTCCTAACCTAATGAAGTGGAAATAGAGGTAAATGGCATAATCTGTCCCTATGTCATTGACTTCAAAAACACTTGAAGTGATCTTATACTGATAATCCTTTTTATGGGTTATTGGTTTTTGGTTTTATGTTTCATCTCTACCAGAGTTAATCATCTTTAATGTTGTTGTTGTGTCTTTCAGCTTTTCCCGGTTAGGGGATGCCACAGTGGAACTCCAGTCCGCTAATGATTGGCAGTAGATTTTTACATGCCGAGTTGCTAGCACTGACGCACAACCTTCAACGAAGGTACGCCCATTCACGCATGTCTCCACACAGTAGACGCTCTAGCTGAGAATCGAACAGGACAATGTCTTACTGTGAGGTGACCGCTACCGCAGCACCACCACCACAGTCGCTGTTAATCGTCTTTAATAAAAATTAAAATTAACTGACATAGCCATTAAAGATACTCAATACTCTTCCCCTCTCCTGTCAATCCCACTTTATTTTCTCTTTCCTCTCTGTCAGTCTGTTTCATTATTTTCTGTTCCACCATAATCTTTGTTTCTTCTGTCACCTGTTCTTCCTTCATGTTCATAATAGCTGTTGAAAGTCTTGCTTAGGCAGTGTTGTGCTCTTCACATATATTTCTGTATTTGGAGCTTTTCTGTCCAGAAGAGCCATCTTGCCTACAAAAAGCTAGATAGATACCATTCCACATTTTTGGGAATATTTTCTCGCATGCTGGTTGACCCCCAATTTACACAGATCTTGCACATTGTTGTAATCAGTAAAAGTCTTGTATTCATATGCCTGATCAGCATAGGAAGTGTCCATGTGGCTGTTACATTTCCAGTCAAGAATTGCACTAGCACTGCTTTTACTTTTTTTTTCTGGAACAGCATTCTAAAAGACCACAAGTTCAGCCTACCTACTGGCTTAAATGAAAGAGATTGTTAGCTTAACTCTCAGATATAGAGGTGGTAGATGGTACTTCTCAGAAAGTACCGTCCGGAGACTCTTGCACAGCTTCCCATGCAAGTTCTGTCTTTGCTCTGGGTGCTATTATTTAAAGTGAAGAAACAAATGGTCACTTTGTAATTTGTGGTGAAGCTTGATTGGCAGGCATAGGGGCAAAAATCACCAAGTTACTAAGTTTATTTACTTTTGTTACTTCTTCCACTGTGGCTACCGATACTTCTAATGCCTTTTTCTGGTATACAGCTCTTGATGACTTGTGTGTAGCCACTACTTGATCTAATCTGAACACCTTTGGAAGGCATTGTAATTTAGAAATGATGTCAAGATCTTCTTGTACAGCCACAGAAATAATAATGATTTCATTTGCGGTGCCATCCCTGAAGATTTCTTACAGCAGATGAGCTCTCCTTTTACCAGCCAAGAAAGTTACATGCTTATTATGATGATAATCCTGGCAGAGAAAGTTCATCCTCCATAACAATACTTCCTGTCCATCTTCCTATGCCTCTGGCATAGCTGGTATGGAGCTCCATCATTTTTCAGGTTCAGCCTTATTAGGATCTCTAGCATCGGATCTGGAGAAACTGGACATTTTGATGCATTATAGGATAGTGAAGGGTGAATCTGGCATTCAGAAAAAAGTTTCTGCTGTTGAACAGTCCTGCTTTTAAGGGTAGACCACCTCTTTCAGATCTCTTTATTTTTGTATACATCACTATTGCAGTAATACTTTGCTGGTACACCTTCTAATTTAGAAGGCCTGATGACCATCCTGATAACGAGATCTTAGCACCCTTTCTGCTCTGTACCAGCCTGACATCTGCTACCTCTCTCAGCAATGTCTGCACACTCCTTGGATAAAGGCTACATCCATCTGTGCCATCTAAGTTTCTTTCCTGCAACAGTTTGTGTCCCATGAACTGCGTTTTGTTATTTTTAGTCCAGCATTGTAAACCTGATCCAGAGTTATACGCAGATAAGTGCTCCATGGGCAAATCCTTGGTTTTCTATTTTCTTGTAGATGATTGTATCATATTAATTTAAGGAGAGGTTTTACAACCACTTACAAGTTTATGGTGTGTCTGCTCAAAAAAAGAGAATAAGTGCGCATGTAAAAAGCCACCCCCCACTTTAAGCATCTATCTTTTGTTAGGGCTTTAGCTGAAAGAAGTGGAGAAGGCAAAGTTCATATCAAACCGCTTTAAAGATTACACTAACCAGTGTGCGAGTTTGTCCAGCCATACCCCCACAGCATTAAGGATATCTACTACATGGGCTGTAATTAGGAGGCATGCTCACTGAAGCTTCAACTTCAGCCAGAGTGCTGTTTCTTTATGTCCCACTTGATAAGGATCTGATGTTTGGGACCCTTACAGCTGAAGTTTTCAAAAGGATTGAAGAAATGGGGAAGACTGCAGTCTGTGAATCAGCTTTTTCACTTTCCCTTGCCAAGACTTAATAGAAACTACCCTTCCATGTCTGGACCCTGATATCACTGGTAAGGTAAGGATAAGCAGCCAAAGGGGGAAGCCAGTGCAAAACAAAGTGGTAAGGAGACCAGAAGGGAAAGCCTCTGGGGCCTTCAGGGTAACATCCCCCAAAGAAAGCAAACATGATGGTAAAGAGAGTCTGTCTGCTCCTTCTGTCCACTTCCTTCAATCCCCCCACCCCGGCTTTAACCAGTTCCATTGCCAAACTGCTCCCAAGGTACCAGGAAGATTAACCCAGTTTGGGTGAAAATGCAGAAACGCCATAGCAGACAAGTGAATACCTCATATAATCTCCCAGAAGCGTAAACTTCATTTAAAAAAAAAGACCAAATATGTCAGACTTCTTCCCATGCAAAGAGAGTATGAACATCTGGTTCTGCTATGTGGAAAATGGCTTCTTCACCTAAGAGTAATAGAGCCAGTACCAATACATCACTGAAAAAAAAAATGATTGTACTAAAGTCTCTTCCAGTGCCTAGAAAAAAGAGTCCTTGGAAACCAGTCTTAGACCCATCAGGGATGAATACATGCCCTAAACTGTCTTTCAGCTTTTCCCAGTTAGGAGTTGCCACAGTGGAACTCTGGTCCGCTAATGATTGGCAGTGAAATTTTACAGTGTCTATTTGCCAGCCCAGCGCCCAACCTTCAACAAAGGCACACCCACACATTCACCTACCTGCTTGTCTTTTAAATTCACTCGACTGCGGGGAGGACATGCAGACTCTGCCGAGAATGGAACTGCAGAACCTCTTGCTGTGAGGTGACAAGGCTAAATACATACCTAAAATTCTCGAAATTGAAAATGCTTACTTTGCAGGCTTGCTTGCAACCTTTTTCCTGCAAGCTACGGAGATTACAGTGCTTAATGATGTCTAATCCCATACACCAGTGGACAGGTGCAACAAATACGTTCTTTGATGTGTGTGGGGGTTCCCTGTTAGTTTACCTCTTAGCTGTTTGGTTCCTAGCCATTTGCAAATTCCCTGGACCCAGTAGCTGAAACAAAGTCTGTGATTCTTTCCATATCCCCAGGTCAAATCTCACCCCTTCAGAAACTAGTTTGTTTAGTGTTGTCTGGAATCATGCAGTTGGAAAGCCTTTCTCCCTTAGAGCAAATTGGAATGCCTGGCGCAATCGTTGTAGACTTAGGCGGAGAAGACTAAGTCATGGGCAAGAAATGTCTAAGGGCATTAGGGTCGTGGCCTGCACTATCCTAATGGTATCTCTTACGAGGATATAAATGAGGAATCTCCGGTGGTATGCAAGAAATACTTAGCAACGTCATGTCGCTAGACGAGATGATTCCTTTTGTTACTGTGTGTCTGACAGGAGCTAGAGTGGTGGTCCAACTCTGTCAGACAGAGCCACATGGTTCCATTAAGTCACAACCCCTCTATAACACCCTAACCACATGTGCCTCATACTTAACTTGAGGACCCCACTCAAAGGGCCTCAAGGTTGAGGTAGTATGGGGCTGTGTTGAAAGGAAAAAGCACTTCCATATGAAAGAAGTTCTCCTTATTGAGACGGTCTAGGCTTTCAAGCCCTTCTTGGGAACTAGGGAGTTTTGCAAGTTAATAACGGACAGCAAGACCTTAATATGGTACATGGGCAAGATGCATCCTGTCATACCCCTTGTGCAGTCTAGCTAGGATTGCATCTCATCCGAAATGAATTTGGTGGTAGGCCTACTGAGCTGATCAGTTGCAGATCTGTATGCATGGATATTACATTAGAACATTTTTTACATAGGTGGGGTGTCCTGGTGATAGAACTGATTGCTTCTCTGAGACGCAAGCAAATAAGGAAGTTCTGTCCAAGGTCATCATGAAAGGCAGCTTTGGCAGCAGGTGCTTTTCCTTCACATTGGCAGGTCTGTGTGTGCATGCATTTCCTCTGATCCCTCTTCTCGCCATGGTGGTTCAGAATGTAAGGGAGGAGGGTCCAAATATTCTTGTAGTGGCACACTTTTGGCCCAGGCAGCATCGGTTCTCCCTCCTTATTTAGATACCCATGGTGGAAACTCTGACACTATCTATGTATGTAGCTGGGCCTCTTCATTCAGGACAAGGGGTCCGTCTTAACACCATAAACTAAGGACTCGCAGCTTGGATGATTTAATCCTGTTACTTTTTAGGTTGCAGTTCGCTTAGGACATAACTTTCTTTAAGGAGGGTGGAAAATCTTACCTGGCAAGTGGAAAAGATTTTCATTCTGGTGCCAGGAGATCACTCTGGACCCTCTGTCATCCTCCATGCCCATTCTCCTGTAGTACTTGCCTGACCTGTTTAAGTCACATGTGCTGTAGGCTTTAGTGAAGGTAGTCATGCTCCATACCTGGGGATCCTCCCATTGCTCTTCTGCAGTTTGTTAAATGTTTTCTGAAAGGAGTCTTAAAACCACCTAGAAAAATAGTTGCTTCTCTATGGTACTTTAATTTTTATCCTGGCCTTTCTTTAGAACCTGCTACTTCAGAACCCCTAAAAATTCTGACTGGAAAAACTGTTTTGCTCGCTAAATTCAGCTAGAAGGTTATAAGTAGTACAGGCCCTAATGTTCAGAGCCTTTTCTAGTGTTGCACAAAGATCGGGTTATCTTTAGAAAACAGCCTTCCTTTATACTAACATTTGTGAACTGAGTTTTTCCTCAGTCAGGAAGTACAAGCCGCCTGTTTTCTTTCCTAATCCCCAAACCAGAGGTGAGAGAATCCTACTTTCCCCAAGTGTCAGTTGCCAACTGAGATATTGCTTAGAGAAAAACATCTACATCACAGCTTTTTATCACTTTATATATTTTTTTTTTGCAGTTTGCACCCAAGAAAGAGGGAAAACAGTGGTAGACATCAGGAGATGGCTTAGACACTTTGCCCTTTTTTTTTTTTTTTTAGCTACTGCCTTTGTGTGGAAAAATAGATGGGCACATAAAATCCCCACCAGAAGAACAGCGGTCACTATAGCTTCCTTTGGGCCTTGTTTATGCAGCCTGTTATGTAGGCAGCCTTTGGTCTTCCTTGCATTTTTTTAAATAGTGTGAGCTCCAAACATTGCTTTCATTGCAAGGGCTGAGTTTATTACTGCCTTTCCACAGTGCTTTTTCCAGCATAGCTCATCTTATCCTATTCCATCTTTCTAGCTATTGTGTCCCCAAAAGACAGTTCCTCAAAAGGAGACTCTGGACTAATGGACTCCTCTTCATCAGAACCATGAGCTAAAGACGAAGGCATCTGAGAAAAGTAATACAAGGGCGGAATTGGGATCCCTATGCCATTTGGAATAGTTGAAGTCCAAGGGGGAGCAGGCACAGAAATCCCATTTGGAAGCTTCATGGCCATTAAGGCACTAAATAGGCCCTGAGTAAATTCCTGCCATTCCCTTTAAGGATCCTTAGGGCTAACAGAAGTATGCTTAGTCTTCTGTTTTTTCTTGGTAGGGACGTAATCCATAACAAACAATGGAGGTACCGATCCCTGACAGGATTCAACCAAAGTACCCAGAACCTCTTCCCTGACCAGAGTCTGTGGAATCTCTCTAGGGTTCTCTGAGATAATCAACCATGGTTTCCCCCTCGACGTTCAGTGCAGACCCCTGCAAAGCCTCAGAGGATGTTTGAAAGGAAGGATCCATGCCAGCCTCCGACGGGGTCACTGTAGATGAATCAGATGTAAACACTGGATGAGCTACAGAGCTATCACCCGCTTCTAGAGACATGTCCAGTAGAGGCTGGACAGCCAAAGAATCCAGCTGAGATTTCATGGTCTTATTACTTAATGGTAACTTGTGGTTAATCTATTCCACCATGCTACCATGGGCTGACAGCTTAAGTCTCTGGTTCTCTAGATAGATGGCCAAGGAAGACAACCAGCTTCTAAGAGTTTTGGGCACAAATGCCTTACACATGCTACAGGATGTATGAGTCATGGGAAGTACCCAAACAAAAAAGACACTGTTCATGATGATCCTTATGGGGAATCTGCCTCCCACACTGCCATTTTCCCTTCTTGGATGACATGAGCTCCAGGTAACCAAAAGAAGTGAAGACTAAAAGATAACACCCCAAATGGGGCACTTATCTGATGGGTAGATATTCAGCACAACAAAAGGGAGTTCAGACAGATGAACGATGATGGTATTTGGACTGGTGGTAAAGTTGTTCTGTGTAATTGCATCCATACATCATCTTTATACCCTACGTCCTGTATGGGGAGCATGTGTGTGCTGTACGGCACATACAGGATTGAACAACTTTGATAGCCCAATGTCCGGCCAGTATATCTTTGGCAGGAGATCCCTTAGATGAAGAGTACTGGAACAGTGAAGAGAAGGACATCTACTGTTATGGTAAGATTTTACACAACTATAACTTCTCTAATTTTCTGGCTCAAAGGCTGCCCTTGTGGGTTTTTTAAAGCTTTGATAGTGTCCTGTCTTTTCCCTTGGGTCTGTTTTGCTCAGGATATCTGCAGGATAGTCATCCTGCTCTTGCCTGGATAAAGAACCAAAAACGGCACGGCCATGTGCCGACTTTAAGGAGCATACTGTCTGTGGAGCAGGCATCCGTCTGAACTAGAGGAGGAGGGCTGTGAAATTCCTGAGGGGATGACCGCCGTTCTTGCAGCAGAAGTTACAATAATCAGTAATACTGCAACAGGGATTCACTCTAACATTTACTATTATGGCAAGCTTACATGGTTTTACTTTATGGTGATTACATAATGTTTGTTTAGAGTCCCCAGGTCAAATTGCAATGCATGCTGCTGTCCAGAGAGAGAGTAGATATACAAAATAAGTAGTAAATGAGGACTTGAAAAATTATTATTCATTTTACATAGAAATAAGGAAAGTACTGATTGGTGAGGGAAAAGGAAAAAGCTGAAGAGAGAAGCTGTGAAAGGTGGTTAAGATAGATGGAAATCAGAGAGGAATGGTAGGAGTTGCATGGTTGAAACTGTTTGTAGGGAATAATTATTTAGGAAAGGAGCAGTGGGAGAGCAATGAATTTATTAGACGAGACTTAAGTTGTGCTTTGAAGGATTTTAGAATTTTTCAAAATTCCACTTACATTTTAAGAACACTTACATTTTCCTCTTCCACTTAAAGAAGTGTTCTTTAAGTGGAATTTGAATATTGCTGCAGATTCTAGAGGCATAGTTGGTATAGCGAGAGATATTACCTGCAGAGGTGTTTGCTTTTTAGATCTTTGTAATAAAAATTTATCTGCAGAATACAAGGCTGGATGATACTGGTATGATCTGGACAGTTTTGAGGCTTGTTGATGAGGTTGTTCATAGTGGGAAGTAGGGGGAATAATGTGTAGTGTGGCAGCTGAAGTCACTGCAACTGCTTAAGTGCTTGATTGTGATAGGCTCTATTAGGAATGTTTGCAGTGAATTTAGAAATCTTGTAGCACTGTTTCAGTTTTTGAAGCTGTGTAACCTGTAAGTTGGTAGATGTTTGATGCAGAGTACAGAAGAGTGGGCAGTAGTGGGCAGAGTCACTATACTTTCTAGTAGTGTTTGATGATGGTGTTTTGATGCTGTATAGGAAGCCAAGCTTTTGATGTGTATTTTAACTAGATGTTGGAGATGATCATCAAATATCATCCCTAGGAGTTTGGTGCACTGGACTAGGTCAATTTTCATGTGATTTGAAGAGGTAATGGAGAAAGTGTTTTTGAAGTTCAAGTTGTTTAGGAGTAAAAACAATTGGTTTGAAATTCTTTGGATTCTGGAACAGTTGAGAGTCTGTTAGCCAGAATTTTGCTGAGGTGAAAGGGTTTTTTTGTTACTTTTTGCAGAATATTTAGGTGTTTGGAAGAACAGGTGAGTGTGGAGTCGTATGCATATTGAATAATAGAGGCAATTTTTCTGTTTGTGGAGAGGTCATTGATGAAAATGTTGAGTACGAGCTAAGAATGGATTCTTGTGGGACTCTGATGTATACAGGGAGAAAAGGTGACAAATGATTTTCCCATTTAACAGATTTTGTTGACTGTGTCACTGAAGCTGAGAAAGGCAGATGTACTACGGTATAGATAACAACCATGTTGGGATGGAGAGAGAGGGGAATGTTTGGTAAGGTGAGAGAGAAATTGGGTGTCTGCATTTTTTTAATATTTTGGACAGTGAAAATCGAAAAGCTTTGGGACATTAGTTGATGCATTCAATTGACGTGCTGCTTTTATAAAGGGGAGAATGTGTGATTTGTTTTTACAGCGTAGTGGAACATAGGATTCTGTGATGGATCATTTTATTAGGATAGAAACAGGATAAGCAGTTGCCTTAGCTGCTTGTGTGATATGTTCAGGTGGCAAATTGTCAGGTGCAAGAGTGATGGACTTAAGTTCAAAAATATATTTTTATGGAAGATGTAGAGGCTAGTTGAAATGATATTTTTATGGAAGATGTAGAGGCTAGTTGAAATGAGATAGTCAGAGTGATTGCCGAGATGGGAAGTGAGCTGTGTAACAGATGAGGTCTGATTATTGAGTAGGGAGGAGACTGATTTGATGAAATGTGTTAGATATGGAAGCAGTGTTTTCAGATGTATTTGTGGTTTGGGTGAGTGAAGGTTGAGTTGAACAGCTAGGGTGTGGGAGCCAGTTTATGGAAAAGCAGAATATTTCAGATTATTGAGGTTATGTTCTTGTGTTTCTGTACAGTAAGTTTTTGTGTAAGTTAACATGGTATTTAATACAGTTTCTAGGGTATTCATAAATTTGGATGTTAGAGTTTTATTTGTGAACCAGGCTTTTTCTCTTAATTTCATTAGGTGTTTAGTTCTTTTAGCTTTTCAGGGGGCTGGATTGCATTCATTTCTGTCTTCTGAGTGGGACAAGTTAATTTAGAATATTTAGAAAGGTATTGTTGAACTCAGGATACACCTTCTAGTGGGAGATGTTTTAGGTTGGAGATGCAGATGTCTTTGACATTTGTAAGGTTGCAGACCATGTTTAAATGAAGATGCTTTTGAGTGCTGATTAGCTTTTTAGTGGTAGAAATTAGTAGGTGGCCACTTTGGGAGTTGGCTGGTGTGACAAGGAGATGATGATTGTGAAGGAGGTAAGAATCCAGTCAGTAATTAAGCAATAGCCCACGGCTTGGTGTGGGTATTGCAGGATTAACCCACAGCTGGCATGGTTTAATCATAAGGGTTAATTATGTGATATTCACACCCAGTCACGGGTTATTGCTGTTGTACAATGATATTATTTAAGGAAGAAATTACTTACCTTTCCAAAAGAATGTCTTTGTATAACGAAGCTGTAGTGTTCTGCTGCTGCCTTCTATGTTTGTTGTTGTATTGCCTATGCAAGTCCATTTCCCACTGCTCAGGGAAGGCAACAGCTTTACTCCATTGCTTTGTTTTTTTTTATCTTCCTGCCATGCAAAAACCTAGGCAACCCCAACATAATGGGGGAGCAAAGGTCCAAAAATAGGGACAGACTTTATTGCTTTTATAAAATTAGAAAGTTGCTATAGGGGGTTTTGTGTTAGCATTTATTTATTTTTTTGAAGGATATGAAGTATAAACCTGAAATGTCTGTCACTGAGCAGTTGAAAGGTATGAGAATCTGCCAAGACTTTAGGTTGGACAATCCAGAAATACAAGAAAACCTGGTATGTTTTTGGTTTCTTTAGTTTTGCAGAATGTGCCTGACTTTTCTGCTCTGTCCACTAAGCATATGCCTGGCCGTTCAAAGGTACTTTATCAGCTAGACATAGTTCTGTTGGTTTATGCTTGATTATCTCATTCCCTCCAGTACAGCTCTTTTGAGTGTACCTTTAACTCCCAGTGGGTGTGGCTTAAGCCTTTAAAAATGAATTTATCATCTTACAGTTCTAACAAATACTCATTGACAGAGGTCAGATATCAGTACAACTGTGTTTGCCATCATGTATGCTTCAAGATAAAATATTCTGATATCTTGTACATAGCATGGTTTTGGAATTATTAATGCAAATATAAAGTAATATTTGACGCCTAGAGGAGCAGTAGGAGGTAACTGCAGAAGCTCCTGGAGATGTCACTTGGGCTGTAATGAGTTGGCATGCTGGTTGGGCTGTCCAGTCATGTTTTTTAATGGCAATGAGCCATTATTGTAATATTGTTCCTTTATTATTGTTTTTGTTGTGGCGAGTGGTAGAGAGGATTAGCTACGGGAGACCATATAGGTTGATGGCATTTTGTAGGATTGGTGGAGTCAGTAGATAGCCAGTCAATGTTACAGTTGCCCAGTAGTATTTTTTCTTTTAGGAGACTGGTTGTAGCCCAGCATAAGAGGTGTTCTACTGTGGTGATGTTGCTGCTTAGTAGGATTTAAGTACCACTAATGCATACTAATTTGTTATGATTAAGCTTATGGAGTGAGTTATGGGTTTCTGCTTTATTGAGCTGTGGAGTTTTGTGAAATGAGTGCTCAAGCTGGAAAGAGTTTTTTTTTTTTTTTTAAATAATAGCAACTCATTCCTGCCTTATTATTATTATTTCTGTCTTGTCTTATGATGATGTAACCTGGGTGAATGATTTTTTTTTCCTGGCATTAGTTTGGTCTCTGTCAGAACAATAATGTCAGGGTTGTGGTGACCTATCCAGGGCTGAAAATAGTCTGTCTTATTTTGTATACTTCTAATACTAAGGTGTGTGTGATATATAGGGAACAACAGTGGTGATAGTAGTAAGAGGAAATGGAGTGGAAGTTGGGCAGTAGGGCTGGAGTTTAGATGAATGTCGCCACTCAGTTGAATACTTAAAAAGGGTGTGGTAGTATATATAATGTCCATTTAGTTTTAATTTTCATAGGATCATATGAAATTACTAAGCTATTGGCCCTGAGGCCCTTACAAGCCTAGCCAAGAATTTAGTCCATGTTCTGACAAGTCAGCACTCGATGTTCCTATCCAGAAGGACACAGGTGAAATCCCAGGGGTGTATCTTCTGTTCCCCATCCAGTTATCCAGGTTGCGCTTAAAAAGGGTTAATGAGGTACTCTGCTTGATGTGTAGAGGGAGTGTATTCCACAGAAGGAGTCATCTCTCGGACACACATCTGTCCTTCCAACAAGTCCTATTGATGTCACAGACAAAATTGAGGTTGCGCTAGTAGAACCTGACTTGCGAATGTGCAGCAGTCAGATCAAGGCAGGGTCTGAGATTGCTTTGTATGCCAGACAAAGGTCACCTCTGAGGAGTCTGTGTGAGACTGAGTAGAGGGACAGGGCTTTTTGTCTTTTAGACTTAGGCATAGAATGGAGGTATTGTGACAGTGTATATTTTGCTTTAGAAGGAGAGTTTATTAAATGTGAAATGGTACTTGTAAGACATTCTAGAGGTAAGAGTTGCCTTCGTTGAAGGTTGGAGCGTTGAGCTGGCACCTCGGTGTTTTGTAAAAATCTACTGCCAATCATTAGCGGACCGGAGTACCGCTGTGGCGACCCCTTACTGGGAAAAAGACAAACAACAACAACTAGTGGTAAGAGTTGAGCGATGGAGATTGCGAGTTAGTAAGTTGGTGGAAGATGGGAATACTTTGCATGTATTTTAATGACAGCAACAATGTTATAAGGGCCAAGAGTATTGAGAAAATTGGTTGTAAGTATAACATGACTGAGAAGTGGATGTATAGTAGAATGAGGTGATTTTGAGAGTGGAGTATTAGAAGGGTCTTAATATGTCATCACTGTCGTGTATTTGGTTTGATAGGAATTACTTTTGTGGCTTATCAGAGTTTGGGGGACAGTGCAGCTGAAGAAGGAATAAAGTAATATATTTGTCTATATACATATATTCCCTGCAACCTGTGTATACCGACTCTGAGATCACACTGTAGTGAGGAAAGGGCAGGTTCCTACTTGCCATTGTACTGGGGTCTCTCACAAGTACGTCAGCAAAATCTGAAAAGTGCTTTTACAACTCTTTTGCCAACATTTGTACCATTTGCACACTTGACCTGTTTGAACAAATGACAGGAACAGACAGTATGTATACATACACTGTGTGTGTGTGTGTGCGCGTGTGTGTGTATATATATATATATATATATATATATATATATATATATATATAATGTATATATAGATATATATAATGTATATATAGATATATATAGCTATAGATTATATAGTGATATATAGGTATATAGATGTGTGTGTGTATATAGATACACACACATATGTATGTGTGTATATATATATATATATATATATATATATATATATATATATATATATATATATATATATACATACACACACACACACACGTGTATATACACACACAGATACATATATATACATGTGTGTGTGTATATATATATATATGTATATATATATATACATATGCACACACACAGATACATATACATGTATATACATGTGTGCGTGTGTATGTATACACACAAATGGAAAGAGGTGATTATATTGCAAGCTTTGAGATATTAGTGGTTGCAATCCATTTGCACGTGATTACTATGCAATCTGAGATCTAGAAAAACTGTGAAACATGAGAGTTTATGTTGGATATAGTTGCACATTTCATCTTGTGATGAGAAGTGTAGAGTATTTGGATCTCTTGAAGTGACGTGTTCCAAGTAGTGAGCGTTTCACTAGTCTGCAGACACGCACACACCATGGCTTCTGTTGTACTGTAAGCAGTACTTTTACTGGTCATGTGATAGCTTTCATCTGGCAGATATTTTAATTTTTTTCATCTTTTTTGTACTTTTAATTAATCATGGTGACTATTTGGTTCATTTTTTTGTTTTACTTTTTGATAGCTTGTCTATACTATTGATTTTTTTTTTTATTTCAGGTTGTTGAACAAGGAATGTTTGTGAAGCACTGCAAGGTGGAAGTGTATTTAACTGAGCTAAAGCTGTGTGAGAATGAAAATATAAATAACACTGTAACACGGAGATTTAGCAAAGCTGACACAATAGGTAAGGGGCATTCTGTTATGATTTAACTTTTGCTATAGATCCTGCTGTTTTGCTGTTGCTTATTAGTAGTAGTGTGCTGCAGAGCCAGTCACCACTGCCATTGGAGGAACTCTGGTACCACACACTTTCTAAGATCATCGAGTTCATGTATACTTATTTTTTCATTCCAAGCAGCAGTTAGTGGATGCTGGACATCTTTAATCTGTTTCTGACATGCTGTTTCTATAATTTTTTTCAATGCAGTAGTTCATCTTTTTGTTTCTTTCTACCTCAGTATTTTGACTACCGAATCATGTGAATTCTGCTTGTGGTCACTAAATACCTTCAGTGGCTGACATTCTCAGGCACTTGTCTTTTAACTTAATATTGTAATGCCTTATTTTACTAGAATTTGTCTTGATCATGAGTTACTTTTCTTACTTTGAGGATGTTTAATTTTATTTTCATTCAGTGCATAACCTGGATTATTAGTAGCTGTGTTTTTATGCTTTGCATCACTGACATTGGATATGTGGAATTATTGTAAAGTAGTATTAGACAGTGGATTTCATAGTCTAGCTCTCTGAAATGTTGGGGCAAGACTGTTGTATGGTGTTTATAGAAGGGCCTTATCTGTAGAGCGCCCAAGTCTTCTATTTTCTAGTCCATATTTCTCAGTTTCCTAAAGGTCATCACTTCTGCAGTATTGTACAGGATGACTCTTGGGTGTTTTTTGAAACCTGGTGTCTATCTTTCAGTTTAATTTGGAATTTCATTGCTCAGGGGTGGTAACTTTGAACCTCAATTTATGCTGCTTGTGGTGAATGATTCCTCAGTTGTGGTGAATTTTGAAAGGAAGCCTTAATTGCAGTCCTGTAGTGCTAGTTTCTTTTTTTCTCAAATATTTTTTTTATTTTCAATTAAAGTAATATTTACATAATATTTTTAAATATAATTTTAAACAACTGTATACAGTATTTACAATAGCCTGACTTTCAATTATATACACTGTACGTTATTAAATATAGAATTAGCAGATCAGTTATCAGAGGTACAATATTGATTATTGCAGATTATACCATGACCCCCCATTAATATTCCAAAACGTGCACGCTGATTGGCCAGCGTGCACGTTGTAAATAGACTTATACTAATGGAAAAAGGTCCGTCGCCGGACTTTTCCATTAGTATAAGTCTCTTTTAAAACACTGTCTCGCTATGTTAAAAGAGTTTAACATAGCGACACAGGTTTAAAAAAAGCAACGGAGATCTCCGTTGCTTTTTTAAAGCTGTCTCGCTATGTTAAACTCCTTTAACATAGCGACACAGTGTGTAAAAAGCAACAGAGATCTTGCTTTCTCCGTTGCTTTTTTTTAAACCTGTCTCGCTATGTTAAATGGGTTTAACATAGAGACAGCTTTAAAATTACCAACGGAGATCTTCGCCCTCGGGACCAAACCACGCCAACCGTGGGTAAATCCCGCATTACCCACACCCAGGCGTGGGTTATTGCTATAGTGTCCAACAGATATAACTTTCTTCCAAGGATTATTTACCAATGACCTGGGATAGATTCGTAGTTCTTTGATTTTTATTTCCATCAATGCAGTTGTGTTCAGTAAAGTGTAGAATTTTCCAAGGTCAGGGGTGTATTTGAATTCCCCCTTCTGGTTACGTATTTCCTAGATATAGCAAGTATTGTCCATAACAAATACATATTTGTCTTATTCTGGTAGAGACCTTCATTTGCATTTAGAATTATCAATACTTTAGTTAAGGTAAAGGATTAATTAAATAAAACTTGTAAAAAGTGTTTGATTCCATTCCAATATGATTTAATTTTATTACATTCATAAAATATATGAATCCAGTCTGCTTTATTTGACTTTTCACACCTCCAGAAAAAAACATTTGTAGTAGTACTGATCTTTTTAATTCTATCTGGTGTTAAAGATGCTATATGTAAGTATTTCCAGTTAAATATTTTCCAGTACTATGTGTTACAGGTGTAATTAACTGATAGTAAGATGTTAGTTTTAATTTCTTCTGTTAACTGCAATGACTGATATTTTGTTAAGCACTGCCAGTATGATGGTTTGGGATTTGTTTTATATGTTAACTCTTTATACAGATTTAAAATGGAATTTTTCTTTTCACAACTATTGTATATAAATTCATACAGAAAACTTATTAGATTTGGAA
This sequence comes from Protopterus annectens, assembly GCF_019279795.1. Lineage (NCBI taxonomy): Eukaryota > Metazoa > Chordata > Ceratodontiformes > Protopteridae > Protopterus > Protopterus annectens. The sequence goes on from NC_056745.1 coordinate 877,716,850, forward strand.
TATCTTTAAATGAGGAATTAATTAATCTGCATAAATCTTGAGTGTACATTAGAATGCTTTGTAAGGTTAACCAGTCCTGTGGTGGAATAGTGTAAGCAGTTTTTATCATATGTATATCTAAAACATTTAATTTATTTACACATTGAAACCAGCATAAGAATCCATTTTGTTACAAGGAGGTTATTGTTTCCCTATATATTTTGTGAGGAAATTTCTTGGTGATGGTAAATGGGGTTAAAAGGTCAAACCAAAAGTTTAGATCTATGTTTGCATTGATAAGTTTCCTAAAGGAATTGATGTAATGATTAGTCAGTGTTGTTTTTAGAAGGTTTTGTTATATTATATTGTGTACTTATGCATAGTATGTACCAGGGTTTGTTTGATTTGTCTACTATTAAAAAAATTTCTAACAGATTAAATTCATTTGTTAATATAGCCATTGTTAATTCTTTCCAGTTGGCAAAATAATTTGGGTTTATCCAGTCTATTGTAGTTTTAAGCTCAGACGCTTTTATATATGTTTCTATTTCTGGGAAGTTCAGTCCTCCTTGATGTTCGTGTTTCACTGTTCAGTCATTACAATTGGGTTATCCTGCTGGCAGGCTACCCGCAGTCGGCCTGAATTCCAAAGTCTAGGTCCGGCGTCGGTTGCTGTCGCCTCTTCCCTGACATCAGTGTGCCAGGGGGATAAAAGATGCAGCCGGCGCCATTTTTTCTAGTCTTTCTTGCCGCGCGGTGCCCAAAGCAAAAGCAGTTCGCAAGTGCCGGTCGGCCGACTCCTGAGAATTTCGTGTTCGAATTTCAGATCCGAAGTCTTCATTAAAAGCTAAGTACCCCGTTGGGGAAACTTTTTTCTTGCTCCAGACCGATGTCAGAAAAAGTTAATTGTATTTCTTGTGGGAAGCACTTGTGGGAAGCAAATACCTCATAAAGACTTTCATTCCTACTGTATTCCTTGCCTAGGTCCTGACCACGATGTTGCTAATTGTCGGTTCTGTGCTAGATTTAACCAACGTACTATTAAGCGTTGGTACGATTTTGCATTTCACTAATTTGGCAGAAGATTTAATCACACAATGTCGTCGGATAGCCATCCGACTACCGCAATTCACAAGAAATGTAAAGAAAAAGAAAAGGACAAGCATCCGAGGTCCAAAAATGATTAGGCTTTTTCTAAGCCGGTTCGCCGGTTCTCAGTGAGGCGCATTCACAGCTCCTGACGCCCACTACTTTAGAGCTGCAGGCCGCTACTGACTCCCACGTGGAGCCAACTAGGCCGCTGGATACTCAAGCTATTGGAACCTTGGAAAACTATTCCCTCAGATGGGTCCGGAGCCACTGAGCAGGCATCGGCTTCTGAGGGTGTTTTCAGGCCTACACAGTTATATGTAAAATCGCCTTCAGCTTCAAAGGCAAAGACTAAAGCACCTTTTAAGACTGACAGGTACAACAGACACATGGACAGGCCTTCATGCCTAAAAAACAGATGCTCGAAATGGCCAAAGACCTATTTACTGTGATCAGGGGTTCCCATCCCCCTCCTGATAAGAGGCCTAGGCAAGAGACAGAATATGAATCTTCAGATCAGGTTTCCATTTCTTCTGATTCCTCTTCTGATCAGGAATACTCTCTTCCTCCCTATGAGGATTCTGATGCTGAAGAATCTATCCCTTCAGTCTCTCCCCCTGAGGATTATTCTTTTGGGGAAACTCTGCATACCATGAGGGAGCATTTCCACTGGGAGAGCCAAGATTATTCAGAATCTAAGAAAAGGCTCAGAGGCTTCCTTTTACTACCTCAGCACAGGCCCCTTGCTATTCCACGTGTGTTAGACGTTGTAGATGATGTTTTTTCAGAGTCCAGTCAGACTCCTGACTCCCTGCCTCCAGATCCTGTTAAGCCAGACAGATACTACAGGGTTCCTAATTCACATAAATTTCTTTATAAAAACCCTGCTGCTGATCCAGAAACTATCTCTCAGGGTCCCAAAGGGGTCAAGGCTTCCACTGCAAAAACCTTACCCCCTCTAACAGGGATTCTAGAGCACTGGACAGATGGGGAAAAAAGATTTACACTTCTGCAACCTTGGGTATAAGGGCTTTAAATTGCCAGTTTCATATGCTTAAGTATCAGCAATATATTATGCCACTGCTTAACAGAAAATGTTGATAAATTCTGAATGTGCAGAAAACAAGGAACTGCAGGATTTATTGCATGCAGCTGAACAAGTTGGAAAACATACTTTGCAATGTGGTTTTGATTCTTTGGAAGCCTCCTGCAGAGCCGCTGTTACGGGTTCTGTCATCAGGAGGCATGCTTGGTTAAAGGAACAGAATTTGCCTGATCATGTTAAAGCAAAATTATTAGTTGCTCCATTACAGCATGATACTTAGTTTGGTGTTAAAGCAGAGGAGGTGTTGAAGAAAATGGAGGACAAAGCAAAATCTATGCAAACAGTCAAGGATTTCTTACAGGTACAGCCTCCAAGATTTAGCAGACACTGGCCTACAAAGAATTGGTCCTTTCCAGTGTCAGACAGGCCACAAAGGGGCAGATACAGACACCCTTGAGGCAGATCCCAGCCCCAAGGCACATACAGGTCTAAACAATGGGGCGCTTCTATCTCCAAAAGCGGAGAAGACAAATCACAGCCATACAGGAAACAGTCCCAATGACTTCCCCCCTGCCTGCGCCAAGCACTTGTCTAATGGCAGCACCATTAGGGGGAAAACTAGCACTTTTTCATCAAAATTGCACATAATAACTCAGGACAAATGGGTCTTGAACATAGCGTCACAAGGCTACAAGTTTCACTTTCATACCCTGCCAAGGGCACACGGTTTGCCAGACCTGCCAAAAAATCAATGGGCAGAAGCACAAAAGCAAGTTTTATCCCTCATGGATAGGAGGGCCATTCAACAAGTACCAGAGCAAGAGCAGGCACAAGGATTTTACTCAAGACTGTTCTTGGTGCCCAGAAAGGACAAAGCCTGGAGACCAATACTGACCTATCAATTCTAAACACATATCTGGATATTCCAAAATTCAAAATGTTGATGTTGCAGCAGCTTCTGCCCATGCTGGGCAAGAAGGCTTGGCTTGTGACCTTAGACCTAAAAGAGGCATACCTGCATGTCCCAATCAGACAATCATGCAGAAGATACCTCAGATTCATAGCTGGCTCAATGCACTACCAATTCTCTGCACTGCCCTTTGGCTTATCTACTGTGCCCAGGGTTTTCACAAAATGCCTGGCTCCAGTAATTGCATTCTGCAGACAGAGGAATACAAATATATCCTTACTTGGACGACTGCCTCATTCAAGCAGAGAACAAGGACATTCTACTACAACATCTGGCTTTTGTAAAAAGATTACTAACATGCCTAGGGTGCACAGTAAATGAAAAGAAATCAAAAATAGTACCGTCACAAGAGATAATATTCCTGGGTGCAAGCTTAAATACAACTGCCCAGATGGCTTATCTCATGCCAGGCAAACAAAGGCAACTGACTACTTATTTCAAACTGTTGGCAATAAAGGCCCAGTTATCTGCAAGAAAAATTCTGCAGGCTTTGGGCTTCATGGCATCCTGCATTCTGCGAATTCCATATGCAAGACTGCATATGAGGAAACTTCAATGGTATCTAAAAAGTGTTTGGACTCAACATTGCCACAGCCTGGAAACAACAAAAACCCGTATTCCCTGCCTGCAACAGGAGTTTCGATGGTGGGCAAAGGCCTGTCACCACAACAAGGGGCAGCCATTCACTTTACCCTCAGCCAGGCAGACATTAACAACAGATGCATCAGATTATGCCTGGGGGGGCCCACATGTCAGGAAGATGTATTCAGGGCACATGGTCCGCAAGCCAAATGCATCTACATATCAATCAAAAAGAGATGCTAGCTGTTCTCAGAATGCCCTGACAGCCTTCAAGGATCTACTTCATCTGGGACAACTACTGATAAAGACGGACAATACTACAGTCATGTGGTACATAAACAAGCAAGGGAGGAACTCATTCCTATCCCCTTTGCAGACTAGCCATGACTTTGTGGGATACAGCATTGACTTACCAAGTACATCTGCAGGCACAATTCCTGCCAGGAAAGATAAATACTCTGGCAGACAAACTAAGCAGAAACCTCATGGATCCCCATGAGTGGAAATTGGATACGCAAGTCTTCAGCATGATAACAAGGAAATGGGGATGCCCGGACATAGATCTATTTGCCTCCCCTCACAACTGCCATCTACAGACATTCTCCACAAGGACTTATCACAAGCAAGCATGGAAAGTGGATGCTCTGTCTGTCAGCTGGAAAAACTTAACAGTATATGCCTTTCCTCCACTGCCTCTCCTCCCCAAGGTACTCCTAAAGGTCAGACAAGAGAAGCCAAAGATGCTACTGATTGCCCCAGACTGGCCCCGCCAGCACTGGTACCCAATCCTAAGGAACCTGTCTCAATGCCCTGCCCTGGACATTACCTCAAATTCCTCACTTACTGTCCCAACAAAACAATCGGATCCTGCACAGCCAACTCAAGACTTTAAATCTGGCAGCATGGCGGATAATGTAGTCATTCAAAACACCCCTCTTTCTAAAGCGGTGATGGATGTTATTTTGGAGGCCAGGAGGCCCAGTACCAGAAAATCTTATGCTGAAAAATGGAAGAGATTCTGTGCTTGGAACCAGGCACAAGGAATTGACACGTTTGTACCAAATGTTCCTCAGATTTTGAAATACTTAAGTGAGATATTGGACAAAGGCCTATCCTTTTCATCTATTAAGATTCATGCCTCTGCCATTTCAGCTCATTACAATACAGAGCCACCTATTTTTTCTCATGCTTTACTAAGGCAGTACCTCAGAGGAGCCAAAAATTTAAGGTCTCCAAGGAGATCACCAATACCTGCATGGGGACCTCAATTATGTCTTGGAAAAACTCACCCTGCCTCCTTTTGAGCCAGCCGCTACAGCTGACATTAAATTTTTATCTTGGGAAACAGCTCTGCTCCTAGCAATAACCTCTGCAAGATGAGTGTCAGAGCTACAGGCACTCGTAGCTGTGGAGCCTTTTATCATTTTCCATCCAGATGGGGTTTCTCTGAGGACAAACACGACATTTATGCCTAAAGTAGTGTCCAGTGTGGCCCTTAACCAAACTATTCACTTGCCTACCTTTTATCCAAACCCACAGAATAAGGGTGAGACACTTCTGCATTCTTTGGACATACACAGACAGCTGCGCTTCTACTTGGACAGAACCAAAGCTTTCAGAAAGACTGAGCAATTACTAGTGGCATATGCTGCAGGATCACAAGGAAAGACTATCTCAAAGCAGATTATTTCAAAGTGGATAGGCCACTGCATTTGTTTCTGTTATTCACAACATGGCAAATCAGTGCCTAAGGGCATTAGGCCACATTCAACCAGACCAGCAGCCACTTCAGCAGCCTTCCTCAGAGGAGTTCCAACCAACCTGGAGTTCAGTGCACACGTTTACAAAGCACTATCACTTTCCACTCTACTCTAAATCCAGGGCAGGCTTTGCCACTGCAGTTCTGCAGGGCCTCGTAGCCGCTCCTAATCCTTTTTAGCTCCAGCCTCCCAACCTTAGCTTTGGGATTCAACCCAATCGTAATGACTGCAACAGTGAAACACAATGAACATAGTACAGATGTCCTTCAAGGATGCATCTGCAGTCTTTACAAATGGGTTGTCCTGTCGTCAGGCAGCCCTTCGGTCGGCCGGATTCCAAAGTCTGGGTCTGGCTTCGGCTGGTGTCGCACTTCACCCGACGTCATTGCGGCAGTTATTCGGGTATAAAGGCATCAGCCGACGCCATTTTCCTCAGTCTTTCTTGCCGCGTGGCGCCCGAAGCAGAAGCTGTTCGCAAGTGCCGGTCGGTCAGATCCAGAGATTACTACTACCGAATACTACTTCGAAGACTTCTATAAAGCTAAGTACCCCGTTGGGGACTCTTTCTTGCCTCAGCCGATGTCAGAGAAAGTTAATAACTGTTTATCTTGTGGGAAACAAATACCTCATAAAGATTTCCACTCCTATTGCATACATTGTTTAGGCCCAGACCACGACGTAGCAGCTTGTCTAGCCTGTGCTTCTTTTAACCGACGGACGCTTAGACGTCGCTCGGACTTTGCTGAACAGATTTTCGGCTCCGATTTTGCCTACATTATGCCGTCGGATCCTCCGACTACGCAAATAACCAAAAAACGCAAAGAAAAGGACCGACACTCGCGGTCCGTGGTTTCGGCCGAAACCTCGGTTAAGCATACCACGAGTGTCTCGGTTTCGGCCGAAACCGAGCAAGCGGTTCTTTCTTCAGCCGATAACTTGCCTTCTACCGAGGCCTCTTCTAACCTGGTAGAAACGGCTTCTGAAATCCAACCTTCTGTTGCGATTTCACAGGATTTATCAGACACCATTCCCCTAGATATTTCTACCCCTGCACGTGGAGCTGCTAGGCCTCCTCCAGCTATGTCTATTAAGGCTTTTGCCAGGGCTAAAGCATCAAAACCTGTGCCTTCCAAGCCCCCCTCTCACAAGCCCAGCACCAGCTCCCATATGCTTTCTTTGGCAGAGGATCTCATCTCTTTAATTCGTGGAGCCCAACCTCATCCAGACAGGGCCTCTCTCCCTCCTCCAGAAAAGAGGCCTAGAGCAGAGCCCCCTGAGCCAGTAGCCACAAATGATTCCTCTGATGACTCGGATCATACAGACCCTCCTGAGGCTTCTTATTCTCCTTACGAAGACTCTGATGCTGAGGAGTCCATCCCTTCAGCCTCTCCTCCTGAGGAATTTTCCTTTGGGGAAACCTTGCATGCTATGAGGGAACAATTTCAGTGACAGGGCCAAGATTTCTCAGACTCTAGAAAAAGGCTTAGGACCTTTCTACACTTGCCACAGCATAGGCCTTTAGCTATACCCCCAGTTCTATCTGTTGTTGATGATGCATTTAATGATGCTTGCACTGCTCCTGATACTTTACCTCCGGCTCCTGCTAAGCCCGATAGGTACTACAGGGTCCCGGACACTCATCACTACTTATATAAGGCTCCTTTTGCAGATCCAGAGACCATCTCCCAGGGCCCTAAAGCTGTAGCAGCTACTTCTTCTAAAAACCCCCTCCCCTCTGAAAGGGAATCCAGGTCCTTAGAGAGATGGGGTAAAAAAGTTTACACCTCTGCTACTTTGTCAGCTAGAGCTTTGAACTGCCAATTTCATATGATTCAATATCAAGAGTTTATGCTTGACCAGTTGACTAAAAAGCTGTCCTCAGAAGAATCTATAGATAAAAAGTATGTTCAAGAAATGTTACATAACATACAGCAGGTTAGTAACCATTCTTTAAAATGTGGCTATGATGCACTGGAGGCTTCCTTTAGAATCAGCCATGACTGGCACAGTTATCAGGAGGCATGCATGGTTGACAGAACAGGCATTACCAGACCATGTCAAATCTAAGCTTTTGGATGCACCTATGGACAAGGTCAATTTATTTGGTGCCCCCGCACAACAGGTACTAAAAAAGATGGAAGAGAAAGCAAAATCTGTGCAAACAGTGAAAGATTTCTTACAAGTTCAACCTCCAAGGTTTAGCAGGAACTGGCCCTCCAAGAACTGGTCCTTTCTGGACTCCTCTAAGGCACAAAGAGACAGGAATAGGCGCTCTAGAGGCAGAAACTAATCCAGGGGTGCCTACAGGGGTCGCCAGTGGCAGGGTAACAACCAACGAGGCACGGATACAGCCACCACCACTACAACAACTCAATCACAGTGACTTGGCGGTGGCACCGCCTACAGGGAACAACTAGAAGCACCCTTAGGCGGAAAGCTAACATTATTTTCAAGAAACTGGCACTGCATTACAAGAGAAAAATGGATTTTGCAGACTATAGACAAAGGTTACAGGTTCCATTTCCATACACTACCAGGAAAGAGAGGAATGCCAAACCTACCACCTTCTCAAAGGACAGAAGCTCTAAAACAAATTTCTCAATTATTAAGAATGAGAGCTGTGGAAAAGGTACCATTTATGGAGCAAGGGAAGGGATTTTACTCCAGGCTCTTCCTGGTACCAAGAAAAGAAAACAAATGGAGACCTATTCTAGACCTGTCCGCTTTAAACACATTCCTCATTGTCCCAAAATTCAAAATGCTGACCCTACAGCAGCTTCTTCCCATGCTGGGCAAGGAGTCTTGGCTGGTAACTCTAGATCTCAAGGAGGCATACCTGCACGTCCCCATAAGACCAGTTTGCAGAAGATACCTCAGATTTCTTGCAGGATCAGAGCATTATCAATTCTCAGCATTGCCCTTTGGCTTATCTACTGCACCCAGAGTGTTCACAAAATGCCTGGCATCAGTAATCGCTCATTGCAGACTCCAGGGAATTCAAATCTATCCCTACCTGGACTACTGCCTGATACAAGCGGACAACAAAAACAAACTTACAGAAGACTTACAAAGAGTCATCTACCTGCTGCAAGCCCTGGGATATACAGTCAATACAAAAAAGTCAAGGCTGATTCCATCCCAAAGAATAACCTTTCTGGGTGCAGAACTGGACACATCAAAACAAATGGCATTTCTAACTGCAGAAAAGAAAGAGCAACTTCCTCTCTACTTCATGGCATTAACAAAGCAGAGCCATCTAACTGCAAGAAAAGTGCTACAAGCTCTAGGCTTCATGGCATCCTGCATAATACTGGTACCTCATGCCAGGCTGCATATGAGAAAGCTACAGTGGTACCTAAAGAATTTGTGGTCTCAGCACAAGCACAGCCTAGAAACCAAAATTCCAATGATCCCATGCCTGAAGCAAGAGTTCTTATGGTGGGCTCAGGCCTGTCAATCAAACACAGGACTGCCCTTCTGCAAAAATCAACCAAGACAAACCATCACGACAGATGCCTCAGACCTCGGTTGGGGGGCACACATGATGGGCAAGTGCTTTCAAGGCCTATGGACTCAAGACCAGCTGCATCTGCACATAAATCTAAAAGAAATGATGGCAGTAAAATTGGCAATCCAGACATTCAGACCTTTTCTCCAAGAAGGCCAGTTGATAAGGACAGACAACACTACAGTTATGTGGTACATCAACAAACAGGGAGGCACACACTCATACCCTCTATGCTGGTTGGCACTGGACCTATGGGATGTGGCTCTGAGCTACAACATTCAGTTACGGGCAATTTATGTACCAGGGAAGGAAAACATTCTAGCAGACATATTAAGCAGAACTACAACAGATGCCCACGAATGGATGCTGCATCCGGACATCTTCAAAACCATCACAAGAGAATGGGGATTACCACAAATAGACTTGTTTGCATCCCCTTCCAATCACCAGTTGAAGAAATTCTGCACAAGGACTGCTGAGGAGCATGTCCCGGGAACAAATATGGACACTGCCCCTGATCCCATTACTGCTGACACAGAACAACTACAACATTCTGCATCCAAACCTAAAAACTCTGCAGCTAACTGCCTGGAACATTACATAACAGCAATTAACCCAAATTTATCCCAAAGGGTTAAAGACATAATCCTGGAGGCTCGTAGACCTTCAACAAGAAAGAATTATGCAGCAAAATGGAAAAGATATCTCATCTGGAGTACTGCAAAGGGGCAAGATGTGACACTGGTGAACATAGCCAACATCCTGGAGTACTTGGCGGAGCTCTTCCATACAGGCCTGTCCTATTCCTCCATCAAGATACATGCATCAGCTATTTCAGCAGAGTACAGCTTGGATCCTCCTGTCTTCTCGCATCCTCTGCTCAGACAGTTTCTGAGAGGAATTAAAAATGTATAACCTCCCAGGAAACCTCCATTGCCAGCATGGGACTTGAACTTTGTGCTAGAAAAACTGACTCTTCCTCCTTTCGAACCAGCAGCAACAGCAGAATTACAATACTTATCCTGGAAGACTGCTTTCCTGCTGGCAATAACTTCAGCCAGAAGGGTCTCTGAACTACAGGCATTAATGGCAGTGCAACCCTTCCTAATCTTCCATCAAGATAGAGTGTCCATGAGAACAAATCCTACATTTATGCCTAAGGTGGTATCCAGAGTATCTTTAAATCAGGCTATCCACCTTCCTACATTCTTCCCCAACCCACAGAACAGGGGAGAGAGAGGCTCTTACATACCTTGGATGTACACAGACAATTACGCTACTACCTGGACAGGACAAAAAACAATAGAAAAACTGACCAGCTTCTGGTAGCATAGGCAGCAGGAAAGGAAGGAAAACCAATTTCTAAACAGACAATCTCCAAATGGATAGGAAATTGCATTAGATTTTGTTACTCCTACCATGGAAAGAAAACTCAAGAGAACACCAGGCCTCACTCCACAAGGGCTACAGCCACTACCACAGCTTTCTTATGAGGAGTGGCTACCAAGGACATTATAGAGGCTGCTACTTGGACCTCCGTGCATTATAACTTACCTCTATACTCTAGATCCCGTGCTGGTTTTGCCACTGCTGTTTTGCAAGGGATCCTAACTACACCATAATCTCTTCTCATTTCCTCCTCCCCTAGTTTAGCTATGGTATTCTACCCATTTGTAAAGACTGCAGATGCATCCTTGAAGGACATAGTACAGTTTTGTACCTACCATAAATGTAGATGTCCGAGAGGAATGCATCTGCAGTCAGGATTACCCACCCTCCTTCCCCTCTGAGGTACTCCTAGGGTATTTGCCAATCTTCAGCTAGCTTGGGGGGGGATCTATTATGGTGTATTTGTTTGTATATATGTACATACATGCTTATTTTATGTGTTTGCTCTCTACTATTTGGAAACTTTGGCATTTATCCAAATTTAGCCATCCAAGAGGGCACCTGGCATCTGGGGCAAGAAACACTGAGGAAAATGGCGTCGGCTGATGCCTTTATACCCAAATAACTGCCGCAATGACGTTGGGTGAAGTGCGACACCAGCCGAAGCCAGACCCAGACTTTGGAATCCGGCCGACCGAAGGGCTGCCTGACGACAGGACAACCCATTTGTAAAGACTGCAGATGCATTCCTCTCGGACATCTACATTTATGGTAGGTACAAAACTGTACTTTGTGTACCTACCATAAATGTAGATGTTCGAGTGTATTCACTGTTGCAGTCCAGGTTACCCACCCACCATCACCCTTATCTTTGCTGGAACTTATCTGTACTTCTCTATTCTATACAATCTTGGTGGTGTATTTGCTTGTAGTTGAAGGAATAATTTACTTTGGTGCATGCATGCTTTATTGTCATATTTTTAGCCTACCCTTTTGGGGGCACCTGACATCTGGGGCAAGAAAAACTGAAGAAAATGGCGTCTGCTGCATCTTTTATACCCCTGGCGCACTGACGTCAGGGAAGAGGGGACAGCAACCAACGCCGGACCTAGACTTTGGAATTCAGGCCGACTGCAGGTAGCCTGCCAGCTGGATAACCCAATTGTAATGACTGCAACAGTGAATACACTCAAACATCTACATTTATGGTAGGTACACAACTGTACTTTTCCAGGGTGTAATGTGATGAGTTAGAGCAATATTCTTTTTGGAATACCATAAATTATTAAACATGAGTTTATTTCTTTAAGAATGCATCTTTCAGGAATTAACTGTATTGCTAATGCTACATACAGTATTTTTGGCAATAAGACCATTTTTATTAATTGCAATGTGTCTTCAAAAGTTAATATAATTTTGTTCCACTAATTTATTAACATTATTTCATTTATATTTTTGCATAACACTATTCCTAAATAATTTAGCTTAAGTTCTTGTTTTCCTATGATGGATTTATCTGTAACTTGTAGTTCTTTTTTCTTATTTAAAAGTAGAAATTTTGATTTTTATCTATTAAAGTGTAGACCTGAAATCTTATAAACTTTCTCCATTGCTACTTTTAGCTCTCCTAATGACTCTCTGGAGTTTGATAGAGTTAATAAAATATCATCAGCAAAAAGCATTATTTTAGATATGTACTTGTCATAGACTTCTATTCCTTTTATTCTTGGATTATTGCGTAGTATTTCTGCAAGTATTTCTGTAGCCAAAGCAAATAAAATAGGATAAAGGGGGCATCCTTGTTTAGTACCTTTTGTTATATGGATAGATTCTCAGGTGAAAGGACCTAATTTAATGTAGGCTAAGTTATTAATACATATGTTTTTAGTAATAAGATGAAGGGAGGAGGAAATTCAAATAATGCTAAAGTTTTAAATAGATATTCCCAGTTGCGGGAATCAAAGGCTTTTTCTATGTCTAATCTGATTACAAGTGTTTCTCTATCTTCTTTATTCACATAATCTATAAGAGTAGGTATCCTTTTAATATTATCATGTGTGTGCCTGTTATATAAAAATCCAGTTTGATCATTATTAATTGTCTTTGAAAGTGGGATTTTCATTCTGTTAGCTAGTATTGACATGAATACTTTGTAATCGTTATTCAGTAATGATATAGGTCTGTATGAGGTGCAAAGGTCTGATGGTTTATTATCTTTTAGAATTAGTGTTATGAGAGAATATTTCCATGAGAGTGATATTTTTGCTTCTGACTGGACTTCTAGCAAAGTTTTATGAAAAAGGGAGATTACTGTTGAAGGGAAGAGTTTGTAAATTTCTGTAATTATACCATCTATCCCTGGAGCTTTGTTAGATTTATTTTCTTTTATCTTGTCAACAATTTCTTTGTAGGATATAGTTTTTTGTAGGTCTAGTTTTAAGTTTTCGGGAATTTTTTTTATATTGATAAGGTTTGTATTTAAGTTTATTTGGTTGGTATCTAAATCTTCTTTTTTGAAGTGTTCCATATAATGGAACTGAAATGCTTCAAGGATGTCTCCTATATCTGATACTTGTTCCCTTTCTTTTCATGATATCTACTACTAATGTTATTTGCTTTAGATTGTATTTTAATTCTTGTAGATAAGGATCTGAATTATTTAATTTTCGTGATATATGATGGAATTTTAGTTGAGAGGATTAAAGGTTTAAACTCTATTTGGAGCTTCATTATCAGAGAGTCATGATCTGAGAAGGGGCATGGAAATATTGAGAAGTTGAGGATTTTTGTTTGTGTTCCAAATCTATGGTCTTTATGGGAAAATAATGATTTATCATCTTTTACTTTAAAAGTGTCAATTAAATGAAATGAATCAATCCATTTTTTTAAGGATTTTGAAATAGTTGCTACGCGAAAAGACTTCTTGGTGGTTTCAGAAGCTTCTAAGGTACAATTAAAGTCTCCTCCCAGTATAAGATTTCCTTTGTAATTGTTGGAAATAAAGTCTAGGTTTTTTTAACCATTCCTGCTCCAATTCCTGGGAACCAGTATAGATTAGCTAAGGTCCATATTCTGTTATTAAATTTAATTATAACAATGCTGGTAGAACTTCTTTGTCTTCATATTTATAAATAACTTTTGGAGTGATTATTTTTTTCTTCCAGAGAATTGATACTCCTTTTGTCTTTGTTCTATAGGAGGATTGAGCTAAGACTGTATAGTCCTTAGGGTTCCAAATAAAGCTTTCATTAGTCTTAAAATGCGTCTCCTGGAGAAATGCTACTTGTGCCTTATTTAGATTTAAATATTTTAGTAAGTTTGATCTTTTATTTGCATTATTTAAGCCATTAGTATTTAATGATAAGAATGTTAAATCCATTTCAAGTTACTGTTGGAAGAAACTTTTTGCTTCTTTTTTTATTTTGATTATAGTCGTTATATCATATACATTGGATGTCAAGTAGGATGACATTCTGGTCAGGCTTTAAAAAAGTACTTCTATAAAACATTAATTCTAAAGTATCAAATACAAGTAAATATGAATTTCCCATTAAACATGGGATGAAAGTCATTCCTAATCCAATAGATAAAGATAGATCTGCTGGCTTATCACTCATACCTTTAACCAACAATACCAACTGAGCTCCATATGTCAAATTATTATATGGAGAATTTTCTTAAAAGAGATATGAAATTCTATATTATTCTATTATTCTATAGTATTTTTTTATATCAGGATGGAATGTTAGTAGTGTAAACAATTATTATGTTGACTTAGATAATATCCAATATTTAGTTACCCTTAAGAGATCCCATACATGTCAAATATGTTTTTTTGGATAAATTAAATGCAACAGAGGAGCATACTCTAAATAAGCCAACAACAAATAGATTACTGCTAAAATAATTTGACTAAAAGGACTCTACAGGAGTCAATGAGTGATTACCAATGAAATATGAATTTACTGTAGGTGTACTGTCTTCCTTTACTTTCCCAATCTTCAGCTCACCAACTTCAACTTACACTTATGAAAAGACATGGCTTATCAGTGGTATCCTGACTCAGAGTAAAGATGCCCTACTTTCTAGTGTGCAGTGCTTTTACATATTTATAGATTTACAAAGCAGAGTCTAAGAATGAACTATGATCACCCTGACAATTCCCATCCTGCATAGGGCACCTCCTGCTTCCAGAATGGGTAATCACATCAGGTCTAGAATGAATGTGAAGGTACCTATATGGTAATCGAGACTCACCTTAGGTAAGTATTAATCAAATAGTATTTAGAGCAGCTTAGAGAGTTCCCGGGGCAGTTAGAATGCTCTTAAGCCTCTCCTCCCTTGACCAAAAACAGAGATTTCCCTTCCCTTTCTTTCCCTTGTTTTAAATCGGTACTAATAAAAGAAATTCAGCAAACATAGGTAAACAGAAATAACATTCAGTAGTCCATCTTGTACATGACTCGCAATCCATTAAACAAGTCAGTGACTAGCATCACTTTAGTAAACATTATAAAGACAAATTAGAAATAATTTCCTAGCTCTTTAAATTTTCTGATAAAGCAAAAAGTTAGCAATTAGCTATTTTAACTAAAAGTATAAAGCATTTCAATTTGTCCTTGCATGTATACATTTCTACTTATATTGTAGTGTCAATAGCTGTCTTTGAAATCTGTACAATACTTCACTTCTTCAAATCATTCCTTTTCCAATTCAGGTTTTGTTTTGTCAAAACGGCAACAATATTTCAAGGGCACAATTAATATTTAGACTGTTTCAAGTAAATAGCTTGTCAGTTGCCAATTGAGTTAGTTTAGAATGTATGGTTAGTGCAAATATAGCATGTTGCAAAAATATGTATTTTTTTTGTGCTCTAGAGACTGTCATATGCAAGTGACATATATAATGTAGCATATATAGAGCAGATAGCTTATGGAGTGAGGTTAAAGTAAATTATGCTTATTAATCAAGCAGTTTCATTTAAATTCACAAGTAATTTGGGTACATTTCAGTTGAGTTTCCAGGAATGTGTAGTCCAATGTGAGTAACTGAGTCCACTTTTCCTCATAAACATATGCCACAATTCATTAAACTAAGCAGAGTCTAACATCTGTCTAATAATCATTATAAAGACAAAGAATACTAATTTCCTAGCTCTTCAAACTTTCTGATATCGCAAAATATTGACAGTAAGCTGTTTCCAGCTTAAATATAAACCCCTATGTCACTAGATGGGTTGCAAACTGGCTCAAGGACAGAACCCACATGGTTAGAATTGCTGGAGCCATGTCAGACTCCAAACCAGTTGCAAGTGGCGTCCCACAAGGCTCAGTCCTGGGACCTCTCTTGTTCGGTATATATTTCTGGGAGGTACAGGCCAACACGGAAAGACTGTGGCTGACCCAAGTTCACAGATGACTGCAAACTGGGCGCCATAATCGACTCTGCAGTCGACACAAGCATCCTACAAAAGGGCCTCATAGAAACAGACAACTGGTGCCAGAGCCATGGCCTCAAGCTAAACGCCATAAAGTGTATAGTCATCCCCTTTGGCAAAAACAAAGTGCCCACAAATTACCACATAGGTGGTAATCCATTAAGTACAGAAGAAGTAATTAGGGACCTGGGGACCCAAGTTGATAGCAATCTCTCATTTGACAACCACGTGGCCAAAGTGGTTAGAAAAACATTTTATATAGCCCCACCTAATCATGAAGGGATTCACATCTAGATCAGGGGACGTCATCCTGCCTCTTTACTCATCCCTCATCAGGCCCATAATTAAGTACAATGCCCCTTTTGGGATGTACTTTACCAGACACCTGCAGCAACTGGAAAGACCCCAAAAGTACCTCACCAAGAGGATCAAAGGGCTCAAACAGATGCCATATGCTGCCTGGTTAAAGAAACTCCAGCTCTACTCAGTGGCATACCGCCTGCTCAGAGGTGATCTGTGCCTGACGTATAAAGCCATGTCCAACCCGGAATTAATCGACATGCTGCACCTCAGAAAATCCAAATCCCATCGAGCTACGCGGTCGAGAGACTTGAACCTCAGCACTGAAATAAATAGGGCATGCTGGAGGGACAGATTCGTATCCCAGAGGCTCCCTTCACTCTGGAATAAAATCCCAGTCCAGGTTAGGCAGAGTCCCTCATTGACTCTCTTCAAGAGGAATCTTGATGAGCGGATGGGAGATCGTAGGTTTACCCCGGGTATCACTTCTGTGTCAATGTTAGACAGAGGCACAGTATACTAACCTCGAAAAAGGGCATAGCAAAATTAATTTAAAATGGGTGGCGAAAGCCAAACACACTCTGGCTAGGCTTATAAATGCCGTAGGGCAGATAGCCTGGTATGAACCAAAACATTTCAATACTTCCTTGTGAATATATATTTTTAGCCGCGGTGGTACGGCGGTAGCATTGTTACATCACAGCAAGAGGTTCTCCCGTTCGATTCTCGGCTGGGCTTGGGGAGTGCCTTCTGTGTGGAGTCTGCATGTCCTCCCCGTGGTTGGGTAGCGTATGAAAGACATGCGTCCGTAAATGGGCGTGCCTTCGTTGAAGGTTGGGCGTCGAGCTGGCACCTCGGCGTTTCGTAAAAATCTACTGCCAATCATTAGTGGACCGGAGTTCCGCTGTGGCGACCCCTTACCGGGAAAAAGCCAAAAGAACAACAGCAATAACTTTTACTGTAGTGTCAAGAACTGTCTTTGAAATCTATGCATTACTTCACTTCTTTCAAGTCATTAATTTTACAGTTTAGGTTATATTTTGTCAGAATGTCAGTAGCATTTCAAGGGTACATTTAATATTTAAACTGATATTTCAAATGAATAGCTATCAGTTACCAAGTGAGTTTGTACAGAGTGTGAGGTAACTGCAAAGATAACATGTTGCAAAAAGTAATATGTAGCTTTTCATGTGCTCTAGAGACTGACAATTTCAAGTAACATATAAAATGTAAGCTTTACAGTGCAGACAGCTTGTGAAATCAGCATGTTAAAGTGAGTAATGCTTTTTAATCAAGCAGCTATATTTCAGTGCACATGTAGTTTGGGAACATTTCAGTTATGTTTCCAGAAATATGTAATCCTGTGAGGATAAATCATAAAATATTTACAAATAATCCTATTATGGATTCATTTTACCTTGTTTAGGTTGTTTTTCATTTTAATAACTAAACAACATTACTTTTTCTTATTTGTTATCTGTGAGGCTAAATGCACTTTGCAGATTCACAGTGTCCTTAGAAACTGCAGCAATTGTTTACTGTTGCTATGGCAATGCAAATAGAATGTGAAGAAAGGTTCAATTCTCTTAACCAACAGTACATTTTCCCTCTTTTTTTTTTTATGCACTTGTTAATACTAAAAGGAAATAATTCAAAGGACATATGTACATGAATGGAACATTTCAGAGTTAATCACGAACATGTCCCCAATCCCAATAAGCATAACAGTGACTATCATTAATCTAATAAATATTGTGGTTTACAATATTGTAATAATTAATGAAGTTCACTATTCTATTTAGTCTACCTTAAAACTAGATTATTTTAGACTATTATTTATCTATGTTTAGATAGTGAGTTATTAAATATATACAGACTATATTAGTATAGTAAATAGGAGAGAATTTAGAAAGGGAGACAATATGCAGTTAAAATAAATAATGAGAAAAGAGAGGGGAGAAAGAAAAGAGAAAATTAAGAGAAAATGCACATATAGTAAGTATGTTTATTTACAGTATACATATTTTATATGCTATACAACCCTCCTTATGTGAAAGAAAAGTACCCTGTTTTTACATACCTGAGGTAATGTGAAAACTCTTGTATCATCTATTTTCAAAAAATATAGATAAAGATTCCAGTAGTTAGTTACCTTTGTTTTTAGAATTCCAAGCAGTAAAATTGGTCCTTTAAAGTAATGTTAAAACAGTTCATATCATAGTAGATGCTTTGAGGGATTTGGCTGTAACAGTATCGATCTTTTGCTTCTTCTTTTGGACATCTGTCCAGACATTTGTTTCTTTTGTTCTCTTGAGAGAAGGTGACATTCAATCCATATCTTCTGGTAAAGTAATCACATTATTAGTTTTAATAAATGAAGAGGCTTCCTGTAAGTCAATAAAGGTTCTCATCTCGTTGGCATATAGTATTCTTATCTTAGCTGGATATGCAAGTTGTGCCTTGATGTTATTTTGTTTCAGAAACTTTATCATTGGCCACACTTTTTTCCTTTGTTCCATTATTCTAGATGAATAGTCGTTATCAAATCTTATCAGGCTCTGTTTATATTTTAGAGGTGCCTTCCTCCAAGCAGATCTTAAAATCAGATGTAATGCGATCCTATCTCGCCTACATTCTTGACTGATGGGCCCGGAGCCGAGAATCGGTTCCGACTCGGCCGATACAAAAGCACAAAGCCTCTCATTGGCTGGGCCAACCCCTTATCCCAGGATGCACCATGCCCAAACCCCCAGATCTCATTTGCCGCTTCTGAAGTAACGACATGGTCTCGACTTGGCTGTGGCTAAGTACCCTTCCTTTTTTAGCCTTTTTGGGTCGTTTTTGCTCTTAGCTTAGAAATTTTATAACCAAACAGCTATTTTAATAGCTATCTTCTTCTGTACCACCCTGTGATTGGCTGTGTTTGTTTTTGGTTGTTGTGTAATTCTTTCTGTTTGGAGGGCTAGGCCCCGTTTAAGTTAGAGGGCCTTTGCCCTATTTCTTGTCGAGCGTTTCAGTTAGAGCTCTTCCCTCCCTTCCCTCCTTGTGTTTCGAGTGCTTTGTGGGTCATGTCTGGCAAAGAAAAAGAGCATAAGCCGTCGTGCTTTAAAAAATGTTCAAAATGTGGCTATAAAATGTCATTAACAGATGGCCATGCCATCTGTGTTTATTGCTTAGGGGCTAAACACTTGCAAGAATCTTGCAGTGTTTGCCATGCCTTCTCCTCTCGTGTACTACAGGAGAGAAAAAATAAGTTGATCCTGAAAGGTTTAATAAAACCAGCTTTTGAGGAAGCTGTATCTTCTTCTCCCTCTTCAAAATTGAAGAAAAAGAAGTCTTCAGCTCCGACAAGTCCGTCGGAGCCGCCTGAAAAAAACCTAAATCTTTGTCCTCTTCCTCGGCTCCACTGATCTCGGAGCCGTAGGATAGAGGATCTATGTCTGGGTCTTCTTTCTCGGCTCCATTAGTCTCGGAGCCGCAGGAGAGAAGATCTAAGTCTCGGTCTCCTTCCTCGGCTCCATTGGTCTCGGAGCCGCAGGATAGAGAATTCCAATCTGGGTTTTCCTCGGCTCCATTGGTCTCGGAGCCACAGGTGAGTGTTTCAGCTCCAGGGTCGGTTTCGTCGGTTCCTGAACCGTCGGCGCCAAAGGGGGTCTCGGTTCTAGTCGAGTCTTCCTCGGCTCCGATCCTTCTGGAGCCGATTAGGAGTCGACATTCCAGCATTGCCTCGGAGCCGGTAGAAAGAGTTTCTCACCCCCCGTCTGTTTCCTCCAGGCTCTCAGATTCGGATTTAGATAGGGTGGTCCAGAGGCTCCTCCAGTCACCTGTCTATTTTAAATTATTTTCAGCTCCAGCCCAGCGGCCGGAGCCAACCATTTCGATTCCGTTTCTTCCTCCTCCGACAACCCTGGTGTCGTCGGAGACTGAGTTCGCAGATTCGGGTGAGGTTTCTGAGTCGGTTCTGAGACCCACTGCAAGTCTGTCGGCACCGTCTTCAGTTCCAACCTTTTCTGTTCCTTCCAGGGGTTTCGGTTCTCGGGTGTCCTCGGCCGAGCCCGAGGGGGATTTGTTGGGGCTTCTGGTTTCGGCCCAGAGTCTCCCGCTTGGCGCCTTGGCTAGGGGGACCCCGACACCGGTCATGGTCTCGCAGGCGGGCCTTTCTTCAGATTCTGGTGGAACCGCCTTCGAGGCTATGAGGAGTGTGCTAGGCAAGTCTCTAGTGACTTCACCGGAATCTGCGACTCCTTCCCTAGACACTGCGACTAGAGCTTCTGGTGCCCCCCTGTCTTCGGACAGCGCGGTTCTGAGGCCTGAGGATTCCTCCATGTGTGGTCCCCCTTTTTCCGAGGAGCCTTCAGAGTCTTTGCCTGAAGACCCCCCCAGGAAAAAGTTGTGCAAGAGGAAGCACGTAGACTCCCCAGATGAGTCTGTCACCTTGGACATTGACCTTGATGATGCGGAAGGGTCCCCGAAGTCGTCCTCTAACGATGTCTCGTTCTCCGATGTCCTGGAGATTTTGAGACAGAGGGGCGACTGGCAGTCCAAAACCCCTTCCGCAGAGGAGTCTGTCTTCCTCAAGGCCTTCGGAGCCCAACCCTCTGCCTCCTGGGTGTCTCCACCCTTTGATGAATTACTGGACCTTATTTGTCGAAGGGTGTGGGAGCACCGTGATTCTGTGGAGCCAGTTCCTTCTTGCCCCAACAAATTTTTATCCGCACCCCCTGGCAAGGAGTTTCTAACCAAGGGAGTTCCAGTGGATGTTATGGTGGTGGCGTCTGCCACCCAGCAGGATGTGGCAGAGGCATCTACGTCTATCCATCCTCCTAACAAGGAGTCCAGGAGCATGGATAGGTACGGGAAGCGTACCCTGACTTCAGCGACCTTTACCCTGCGGTCGCTGAATTATTTGTGTCATTTTACGAGGCTCCAAAGGGATCTCATAAAGGAGTTGGGAGATACCCTGTCGGGTAACGTGCCTGAGGCATTGACGCAGTCTGTCAATGCCCAGCTGTCTACCCTTTCGTCGATTAACTTGTCCATGAGGCTCATATCGTATGCAGCCGAAGGGGCGAGTAGGGCAGCAAGTTCGGGCGTAGCCCTTAGGAGGCAAGCCTGGATGCGCTTGTGTCACTTTGCGGAGGCTTTCAAGTCTTCTTTCACAGACGCTCCATTCGACGGGTCCTCTCTCTTTGGACCCAAGGTGAAAGACACACTCACTATCTGCCGTTGAGGCCCGTTTTTCGCTCCCTTCGAGGCCTTATCCCAAGGCGCAGAGGGGAGGAAAGATGTGGTTCAAAAAGTCTTTCCCTGCCCATCAGAGTGACCCCCCTTCCAGAGGCGGAGGAGGGGGGAATTATTCTGGAAGACGCCCTAGAGGCGGCGGAGGCCCCCGCAACACAGGGGACTGCTAATCCTTTCGTAGTTCCTCCTTCCAGCGTCCCTGAGGGACTGCCCGACTGTGCGTCTCCGGAGCCAGTTGGGGGTCGATTTTCGGAGCATCCAAGGGCCTGGGGTTCCATCACCCAGGATCAGTGGGTGCTTCGTATCATCGCCGGAGATTACACCATTCCTTTTATCCGTCCCCCACCACCGTCAAGGAAAATCCAGGACGTTCCACCCAGTCAACGGGATCAAGCAGCTGTAGAGGTCGCAAAGCTGCTCGAAAAGGGAGTCATCCATCCAGTCCCCGCAGGCCAGACCGGATTAGGAACTTACTCAAGGTTATTTTTGGTGCCCAAAAGAACAGGGGATTTGAGACCCATCCTGGACCTCAGCCACCTAAACCGCTTCATAAAAAAGTCCAAGTTCCGGATGGTCACGTTACAATCCATTTTCCCATTGCTGGAAAAAGGAGTATGGATGTGCTCCATCGACCTCAAGGACGCTTACTACCACATCAAGATAAACAGAGCGTCCAGGGTCCATTTACACTTCCGCCTAGGAGCCAGTCACTTCCAGTTCCGGGCCCTGCCCTTTGGTCTCACCACAGCCCCCAGGGTGTTTACCAAATGTCTGGCAGTGGTGACGGCTCACCTGAGACGTCTGGGATTCCAGGTGTTTCCGTATCTAGACGACTGGCTCCTCTCTGCCCCCACCAGGCATCTTCTCACTCTAGCCATGAGCGCTACCATCGAGTTGGGTCATCTTTTAGGGATTACATTCAACTGGGAAAAGTCTGTATTGCTGCCATCACAACGTGTTGCCTTTACAGGCGCAGAGCTAGACTCTGTAGAGATGCGAGCATTTCTACCAACATAGAGGATAAAGATATTACAGGACCAAGTACTAGCCTTGCTGTCCGGACGGAAAGCCCCAGCCAGGATGATTCTTCACCTTTTGGGATTGATGGCCGCCTCCATTCTTCTGGTCCCTCTGGCAAGATTGCATATGCGAATTCTCCAATGGCTCCAGTCGACCCAGTGGTCATACCAAGAGCTGCCACTGTCCCACCCGATTCTCATTACGGAATCGTGCCAGCGGGATCTTCGTTGATGGCTCCACTCCTCCAACCTGAACCAAGGGAGATCATTCTGTCCTCCCCCTCCCATTGCCACAGTGACCACAGATGCCTCCCAGATAGGGTGGGGGGGCATTATCTGGGCAGGACGGTCCAAGGCACATGGCAGGATCACAAAACCCACTTGCACATCAGTGTGCTGGAAATGAGGGTAGTGCTTCTAGCGTTGCAGGCACTGTACAGCTCTCTTCCCAAGGGTACCATCGCAATATTCTCAGACAATATGGCAGTGGTATGGTACCTAAACAAGCAGGGAGGAACCAGGTCTTACCCTCTTTGCAGAGAAGTCATGAGAGTGTGGAATTGGGTGATCGCTTCCCAGAGGTTTCTTGTGGCAATGCACATTCCGGGGACGTACAATGTGATAGCAGACAGGCTGAGCAGAGTTATTCTGATGCCTCACGAGTGGTCCTTGAACAACCAAATAGCGGCTCGGATCTTCTACAAGTGGGGGTTTCCCTGCTGCGACCTTTTCGCCAGCCCCTGGAATGCGAAGTGCAGCAATTTCTTCTCCCTGATTCCTCCTTAGGGGGAGTCACCCAGGGACGCTCTAGTCCACAATTGGCCCTCCGGTCTGCTCTATGCCTTCCCTCCAGTCCCTCTACTGCCAAAGGTGATTCAGAAGGCGATCTGCTTGGGAAGCAGCATGATTTTGATAGCTCCACACTGGCCCCGCCAAGTTTGGTTTTCCTTCCTTCGGAAGTATGCAGTGGAGGGTCCTTGGATTCTGGATCCAGTTCCAGACCTCCTGACTCTGCATTTGGGTCAGGTCCTTCCTTCACTGCGGACTCTCAAGCTAGCGGCTTGGCTGCTCCACTTCCGACCTTAGTCAGACAGCATATCCTTTCGCCTCAGGTGGTCCGGATTCTGTCTTCCTCCCACAGGGCTTCCACTAAGGAGTTATATTCTAATAAATGGAAAAGGTTTGCCATTTGGGCCCAACGGCACAACCTTGACCCGCTGACAGCCCCGGTGTCGGCAGTATTAGATTTTCTGGCAACTCTTTTTAAACAGGGTTCCGCTGTCTCCACGCTTAAAGTCCAATTGGCAGCGATTTCTAACTATCATGTTGCCTTTGAGCCCTCGCTCATGAGTCATAAGTTGTGCAAGGCCTTCCTCAAGGGAGCTTGGTTGCTTCGCCCCCCGGTGTCGCAACCTGTATTACCATGGGATCTGAATGTGGTTCTGGGAGCCTTGACGTCTCATCCCTTCGAGCCAGCAGCCACTTGTGATCAAAAATTCTTATCCTGGAAAACTGCCGCCTTGGTAGTTATTACTTCAGCCAGAAGGGTTTCAGAGATTCATGCCCTTTCTGTCAAAGCTCCTTATCTAATCTTTCATAAGGATAGAGTATCTCTACGATTAAATCCGGCATTTCTTCCCAAGGTTTCTTCTGCTCTTTCTCTGCAACAATCTATAGAGCTACCAGTCTTCTTTCCAAAATTTTCCAACAAGGCAGAATACAGACTTCATCAGTTGGATGTGCATAGACAACTGAGATTCTATTTAGACAGGACACGGCAGCACAGAAAGTCAGACCAGTTGTTTGTGGCCTTTGCGGATAACAGGATTGGCAAAGCAGTAACCAAGTCCACTATTGCTAGGTGGATTAGAGATTGTGTTTCATTTATTTATGCATCAACAGGAAGGGACCTTCCATTTCCAGTTAGAGCGCATTCTACTAGGGCTATGGCAACCTCTGTGGCCTTTCACGCCAGACTGTCTGTGGATGAGATATGCGCAGCCGCCACTTGGGCTTCTCCACATACCTTTATTTCTCATTACAAACTGGATGTGGCGTCCAGGGGTCGGGCGTCCTTTGGTTCCACAGTGCTCAGGAGTGTCTTCCAGTGAGCCTCCCAAGATCTAGGTGCTAGGGACGCTGTCCCATCAGTCAAGAATGTAGGCGAGATAGGATCGCATTACATCTTTTAGTTATGTACTTACCATAACGATAGATGTATGTGATCCATCTCGCCTACATTCTTACATACCCGCCCTCGTTCCCACTACCTGTTGGTTCTGGAGGAAACACTGTTGTTGTTCCCATGAAAGTATTATTTTTTCTCTCCATTCCACGTGTCTTCTTGTTGGATTGGTACATGTGGATGAATGATCGTGGGGCAAACAAGGTCTGGGGGTTTGGGCGTGGTGCATCCTGGGATAAGGGGTTGGCCCAACCAATGAGAGGCTTCGTGCTTTTGTATCGGCCGAGTCGGAGCCGATTCTCGGCTCCGAGCCCATCAGTCAAGAATGTAGGCAAGATGGATCACATACATCTATCGTTATGTTAAGTACATAACTAAAAGTTCCTTGTCCAAGTATGAAAGAAATTTGATGATTATTGACCTAGGAGGAGAGTTTGAGTTAGTGGCAGGTTTCCCAAGGGCTTTGTGTGCCCTTTTAATGGCAAAGGAAATCCTTTTTTTAAATTTAAAAAGTCAGGGATCCAGCTTGATAAAAAGGAAATATCCTCACCTTCTGTGTTTTCAGGTAATCCGAAAATCCTGATGTTGTTTCTCCTCTCCCTATTTTCCAAGTCATCTACTTTATTAACCAACCACGTGTTTTATTTAAGAAGCAGTTCTTTCTGTGTTTCCTCTTCCTTAAGTCTGCTTTCTAAGTCATTTAGAGAAACCCCTATTCCTGTTATCCTTGTCTGGTGGTGGTGTAGCATTTCCTTGAGGGTGTCAGCCTGTTTTTGACTGCTTGTTTTAAGATTTTCCAGGTTCTCTTTAAAATCATCCATCTTCAAAGACAACTCCTGCAGGGTAGATGCCATCTGTTGTAGTTCCTTCATTAAGGCAGCATCCTGGTGTGAATAATTTGAGTTGCTCATTTTAACAAGTGAATATATCTCCAAGCTTTTTGACAGGAAATTATTTGTAAAACTTCACCAAAGTTTCTAATTATGTAAATTAGGCCTTTATCTATAAGATTTTATACTTTAAAGAAAAAAAAAAGAATATTTTTTCCTTTCTTATTTGACTAGTTATATGGAGCTCTAAAATACTGCTGCTTTCAGTTAGCCATTCAGGCTAGTTTCTGTCCTTCAAGTGTATTGCTCTGCCTCCTTTATTTATCCACCAAAAAAAATCTCCATAACCTTTCCTTTTTATAATATGAACTACATAACCTGAGACAGTTTCAGACTGGTGAAATGTATTTGCCCACTTGCCCTATTACAGGTTTTCGAAAGTAAGCAAAGATGTTTCAGTCAGTTTTAATGAATGCTGGATAGACCATAGCCTAGGTTGAGTGCAACCATGAACAGTTTTCATTTAAAACAAATTAGTCTCAAGTGGTGGTGTATTGTAGAGTTAATTGTCAGTACTTGTGTCACTTGAGACGATGTTAAAAATAACAACAAGGCAAGTATATGGAAAAATACGTTTGGTACAAATTTCATAAAAAAGTTGTGAAGGGAGAATAAGAAGGGAAAGCAAAACAGATCTGCTTAGGTATATGCTGTATGCTGTTGTTTAAAGAGGAACATTGCTGCTTTAGATGCAAGGGTAATGTTTTAAACTTTGTAATACTTCTCAGCAGTATATACATACACCTTCATTGCTCTATTACCATCAGATCATAGGAGATTACTAGGCTATCGGCCCCGACCTTTTAAGCCTAGCTGTTTCAACCCAATGTAATATCATAGAAGTACTAGTCAGTACCAAAGATTGCATTTAGTGATGCATCATATGTGAAATAAATAGTGCTGGGATTTGATCATTATTTTTTATGATAACCCATAGATGAGTGGGTGCAGAAATTCTCTTGGCATTTGTTCCCCAGTCTGGAATTATTTGATCAGACTTGAGAAGCCTTTCTTGTGGGTAGCTGATAAAATGTTGTGTTCTGACACTGTCTCTTGGTTTTCTGTCATTCCTGTGCAAAGCTGTGGTACTATGCATTAGGCTATGACAGTGTACTAGTCTGCTGCACAGCTCACTTATCTGATATCATTTTAGATCTTGACCATTGTGTTCCTTGTGGAGAAGCTTCTGCTTCCACTGCTTAAGAAACTGGAACCTTCCATGTTTTCTTGCCATCATTATATTACAGTCCGGAGTTCAGAAATGCATTCTGTGTTCTGCATTAGCATCATACATAACTGGGGAACATGAAATGACATCTTACCATAAATGCCAGTGCTACAGCCCTGGCACCCACAGAATAAGGAGTATCTTCAAGGCCTGTCACTGAGCTTTGAAGATAGCAACTCTTGGGGATGCCCAAAACAGAGATTGGCAAGAAGATCCTTTGTGTGATGCCAGTGCAGTTCCAGAAAAATAATTTGTCAAAGTAAGGGAGTCAGAAACTTGGACACTGGTCACATTCTTTTCCAGCAAAGTCCATTCATGAGCTAGCCTCACTTAACCATGCTTGTCCAGCATTCACTGGGACTGGTCATTGGACATGTTTGCACCCATCTGTGACTGACTAGACATTTGTAAGAAGTACATTTTCTCTTGAGAGGAACACATTACCTTTCTCAGTTTAATATCCAGACCATTTTCATGCCCAGCCTAACCTTGGGAGCATTTCCCCAAGTTGCACACTACCTTTCTTTAATGGCTGAAGTTGGACCAAGGTGTCTTCTCACCAGGCCATCCATTGAGTCTTTGGAGAGTATGCTGCCAAGGTAAAGGTGACTTTTCTCCACCTCTACTTGTAGGACCTGCAGTCTGCTTAGACATTACAAGATGAAAATCTCCTAGGACCTGTCTTCATGGTTTGGGAGTGAATTCATAAGAGAGCATGGATTGATGCCAAAAATAAGCCCAGACAAGCCTCTCTAGACTAGTGTCTAGCAAGCTCATGCCTGTGAATATTGACAGATTTGCCAAACCTGTAGCACTCGCCAGTCACCAAGATGACATCTTATGTCAGGTGAGTAGGCTTTTCCACTATGGAGCTAGCGTAAAATGAAATTCCCTTTCTCTTAGTGTCCTTGGATGTGAATTCACAGTAATAAGAGGTGCTCGTGTCTGAGAAAGCTAAAGATTCAAGGTGGAAAGGTAAAGGATAAGGATTCATTAACACCACTGTTTTGAGGAGGTGTACAGGCTGATGAAGTTTAGTAGATGAAGTTTATTAGAGTGGCTGTTCTCTTCCATCCAGAAGTGTTTCCATCACTGTCTGAGCAGGAAGGATGAAGATTCTGGGGTCATCCCATTTAGAAAGTATGTCCTTCAGGTCTGCAGCCTTAAATCTTTCAGATTCGTCCCTTTCTGCTTCTAAGAAGGCAGATTCTGTCTGTAAGCCCAAACTGATGAGTATAAGATCCTGACCGGGCATTGTAAAGTGGATTCTTCTTTTTTTTGTGTGTGTGTCTCTTTGGTCCACTTTAGGTGCCTGAGATAATGGAATTTTTCCACCTTACCATGTGATAGCCTGACTTTGAGACATAGTAGGTATAATTTTTCTACCACATTGGACTTTTTGTCTCATCTGTCCAAATTCTAAGTATTTATAGTGTGTCATGCATTATAGAAAGCGGGGAAGTCTCCCTTGCCTATATAGTCAAGAGGCTCTGGTTAAGACCCTTTCCACAGCTTCTGCAGTGCATTTTTACATAAATCACTGCAGTTTTGACTTTGCTGATGCTTTTGCAGTAGGTACAGGAGTGTGTCTACATAGAATGCAGTAAATTAGACTGTTTTGCTAAGGTTGTAGTGAGGCTTTCCTTGTTGCTGTTTTCTTGGGTGATTACTGTTTGGGCAGGCTCTCCATGATGTGGTCAACGGCTTCTGAAACAAAAACAAGCACTGACCACTATGAATGATGTTTTTGAACCCCCCTTGTTCCCTTCCACTTGCTTTACTTTTTTAATTGGGAAAAGAAGCCCTAGAAAATATTGGGGAGGTTCCCCAAATTTCATATGGAATTGCTTCCTCCTTATTCTGGCAAAGTCCTTGAAGAGGGCAGCTCCACTAGCCCAGCAGTCACACTCATGACAGCCATTCAGGACTGCATGGTGGAGATCAGTTCTGCAAGTTTGCACTAGCTTGGAAGGCCTCCTTAAATAAATTAGAAGTTAGGGCTAACTGGGGGGGGGGGGCATAGCTCTGAAATGTAGTCATCCCTAACTTCTAATTTATTGAAGGAGTCCTTCCAAGCTAGTGCAAACCTGCAGAACTGGTCTCCACCATGCAGTCCTGAGTGGTTGTCATTCGTGTGACTGCTGGGCTAGTGGAGCTGCCCTCTTCAAGGACTTTGCCAAAGCGACGAGGAGGAAGCAATACCATAAGAGTTCCTGGGACATGCCCAGACTGTTCTTAATTGGACTACTGTCCCTCCTTTAGTTAGAGAAAGAGTTGCTTTCCCTTTATTCTGCCAAGGGGACAGGAGACATATGTCTGACCTCAGTGACTTCAGAAAGCACTTTTGTGACTTTACAGGCATCATACCCCCGCTTTTGCAGGCACCTAGGTGATGTTGCTAGACATTGTTGCCTTTTGGCACATCGGTGTCAAAGATCTGTCTGTTATGTGGTTCCTTTGTTGTTTTGTAGGTGGATATCACTTTCACTCGAAAGTGTTTAGTCTGTCTTCTGCACCTGTAGTTTTTATCATAATGCTAACCATTTTGGTAGAGTCCTTGCAGGCAAAATACCTCCATGTGTTACAGTATCTGAATGATCTGATGGCTGATTCAAGGCACCTCCTGATAGCATTAGTACTTTCATCATTACAGACTCTCATAGACTTCATAAAGTAAATCTCTGTGAGACCATTTCAGAGGATCACCTTTCTCTGGACAAAATTAAGACACTCAAATGTTGGTTACTCCTGCTTACAGAGAAGAGACAGAAGATCATAGATTTGGCTGCCTGAGTGAGAGCACAGTGGAGTGTTCAGACTCCCACTGTCATGCGTCTTTTGGAATTTATGGCAAACACACTCTTCAGTGTTGCATTCACATATATTGATGTGGGTATTGTATGTGGCAGTGATGTGCCAGTGGCCTGCACTCTCACAGTGCCCACACAGACTTTCTGTTGCTATCAGACTGTTGTCGTTAGGCTATAGAATGGTGGACAATTACCACCAGTTTCATTTTAGAACTTTGCAACCTACAATTGGTTCTACTGAATTACATGTTTTGCTGATGAGTTAGGAAGTCCGCCTTGGCTTGTCCATAGTTCAGTGGAAGTTGGCCGTCAGGAGAGAGGACTACATGTAAACCATTTGGAGCTGAAGGCTAGAATTTTTTTTCCTCCTCTCCTTGTTTTAGAAAGAAAGCAAAGGACAGTGAAGTGCTATGGTAATTAAGGTTTTATAATGTGGTTTCTTTAGGTGCTCTTCGAAGTTAATCATGTGATCTTTTTGAGATGGGTGTTTACCTATACAAGACTGCAACGGCAGTGTTTTTACTTTTTGTCTCTGAAGAAGTCCCATGAAAAGGTAAGAGACCAAAGTGCTTAGTTTGAGTGTTTTTTTATAAAAGCGTGAGTGTTTTTTTTCCTTTTACAATAAAACCATGGACAATTGCACATCTGACTGGACTTGCTGTATTTTGATTTTGTTTTAAGTCACAGAGCAAAGAACAGGACTACTGCTACTCAGTCTGGCAATAAAGCCATAATATACTATATACATAAAGACCACACATTTATTATCTACTCTGAATAGAGGTGGTATGTGTCTGATATTGTGCTATAGACAGGGGTGTCATCTTTATAAACATTTACTTTCTGAAAAGTCAAAAGTGCTAGCATACTTCCTGAGCTGTAGCTCCATTTTTGTCCTGGCACTGAAAAATCTTGAACCTTATCTCTCAGGAGTATGATCTTCCAGAGGTTGAACTGTTTGCCATATGGGAGAGTACTTTCCTTTCCTTGTTCTGCTTGATTTAACAGGGCAACTGGAGTGAGGTTTTGGTTGGCATGTATGCCCCCCTCCCCTTCCCAAGGCAGGGATGATTGTTCTGAGCCTGTGCAGTGGTTCTTCCACACACCATTTCAAAATTCAGAGAAGAAAAACAGAATGTAGCCTTATTTGCACCCTGGTGATTTAGATGGCTGGCCTTTTCTTTTCTGAGATCAGTTCTTGGCACTGTAAAAAAAAAAAAAAAAAAAACACTTGACCAGTACTTGCCACATTGGAGCAACTACGGGCTTTGTATGGTCTCCAATTCATATCCCTTGCTTGATACTGCTAAACCTTCCCTCTGGAATATCAGAAATTATTGACATTGCCTGGAAGGCTTATAGCTAGTGCTGATGTCCTTCCATCTCACTGTTGCAGTATTCTTTACATTAGGGATCCCCTGCCAAGGACGGCCCAGTGTCCAGCTAGTATACCGAAGCCTTTAGGTTGCCTTTAAGGTATGCCGTACATCACACGTATACTCCTTGAACAGTGTAGGGCATAAAGGTGACATCCGGATGTACCATCCTCAGAACTTTTGCTGCAAGTCCAAATGCCATTGCTGGATCATTTGTCTGAACACCTGTTTAATTGCTGTTTCACCAAACCATTACAGATAAGTGCCCCATTGGAGTTCTTTTTACTTATCCTTTTCATTGTCGATTGTGAGGTTTCATGTCATCCAAAAAGGGTAAATGCCAGTGTGGGAGATGGTCTCCCCATAAAGACCAACCACAACTAATGTCTTTTTTGTTTAGGTGTCTGTCACGACCATACATCCTGTTCCATTTGTCAGACTTTTGTAGCTAAAACCCTTTGTAGTAGGCTATCTTCTTTGGCACTTTATCTTGAAAATCAGCATCTTAAGCGTCTTGCAAAAGACATGGAGGGTATTTACCCGCTCCGCGGGACACATGTCAGTGAAGGACAAGAAGCCTAGGCTGGAATCTTCGTTCTGCTTTTGCTGGATGTCTCTCCCGAGGGGAGTGAATGCCTGGAGGTTTTCCCCGCTTTGTCATTGTATTCCTCTGCCACAACCGTGTAGGAAGCCAGTGTGGATCCAACTTTAAGCATGTCCGAGTAGGCTTTGCAGACATCTGTTTTGGACACTTAAGGGGATCCACAGCTGATTATTTTTGAGAGGCCTATTGTTGTTCCTCAGATATCAGTCAGAGAAGTCCCTACATCATTGAATGCAGTTCTGAGTCATAGCCTTCAAAATTTTACAAGGCAGACATCCCATTGAAAAAAAAGCAAAACACTACAAACATTTTCTACTGCTCCTAAGGATCCATGGAGTGAATGGCAGGTCTTCACTCAGGGTTGTAGTGCTTTGATGTTATTGAAACCTCCTCAGGGAGTTTCTGTTCCAACCCCCCCCCCTCTATTCCACTAAAAAGACCCTGGGAACAAGATTCCTCTGAGGTGGAGCTGAATTTGGATGAGGAATCCCTTGCTTTTCTTAGATTCCTCACCTCAGAGGAATCCCTTGCTTTTCTCAGATTCCTTTTCCTTGGAACTTTGGATCAGAGTAAGAGGAATCTTCCAGTCCTGATGCTCCCTTTCAAGAGATTCCTTTTGGGGACACAGTCCTCCCGGATGACTGAGTTCTTTAAATGGGATTGTGTTCAGGTCTCTGAGGTACATAAAAGATGCTATGATTTGCTGCAGATGGACTTTCCTAAACCTTCTGCTGTTCCTCCTGTTTTGCCTGCCTTGTTGGATGCATTTTCTAATGCTTCTAATAACCCGTAATGAGCGGTGTACCCCAGTGATCAGCTTGGGGCCCCTGGTGTTTGGGATATACTTGTCCGAGGTGCAAGCCAAAACCAGAGATCTGTGATTGAAAAAGTTTGCAGATGACTGCAAACTGGGTGCTCTCATCAACTCCCCTAGTGATGTAGACATACTACAAGAGGGTGTCACCCAGACAAATGACTGGTGCCAGAAACGCCGCCTCAAACTATATGCCAGAAAGTGCATCATCATCCCTTTTGGGGTGAGTGCAGTCTCTACAAATTATCACATTAATAACAACGTCCTAAGCACGCAAGCAGTTGTGAGGGACTTGGGCAACCAAGTTGACAGCAGTCCAACTTTTGACCACCATGTTGCCTGCATTGCACGGAGAGCTTTTTACATGGCTCACCTAATTAGTAAGGATATTTCTTCTAGGAACAAGGAAGTCATGACTTCCCTGTATTCCTCCCTTGTCGGGCCCATCATTGAGTATAGCACGCCTTTTGGCATGTACCTCGCTAAGCACATGCAATAGCAGGAGGGACCACAGAGGTTCCTGACCAGGAGAATCCAGGGCTTCAAAAATCTGTCCTACACAGATAGGCTAAAAGCCCTGTCCCTCTATTCTGTCTCGTACGGACTCCTCAGAGGTGATCTGTGTCTGGTATACAGAGCCATCTCTGACCCCCCACCTTGATGAAATTGCTGCGTATCCACAAGCCAAACTTCACTCGCGTGACCTGTGCACCAAACCTCAACTTGGTCTACAACATCAATAGGACTTGCTGGCGGGACAGATTTGTGTCCCAGAGACTCCCCCATCTGTGGAACTGACTCCCTCTCCATGTCAAGCAGAGTACTTCATTATCCCTCTTTGAGGAACCTGGATGACAGGATGGGAAATAGAAAATACACCCCTGGGATTCCACTTGTGTCCCTGCTTGACAGGGGCATCGGGTGCTGACTTGTGGAAACATGGGCTAATTTATTGGCTAGGCTTAAAAGGGCTTCAGGACCAGTGGCCTAGTAACTTGCTATGATCCTTTGATCCAGACTCTCAGCTCCCAGAAACCTGTACATTTTTGTACAAGTGTCCTGCTGCTGATCCCATGGTAGTGTCTCTGATAAGCCCTCTCATTTGCTTCCTTTTCTCAAGTTACTGCTCTCTGATAAAGATAGGACTATGGAAGGCTAGGCAAGAAGGCTTGCACTTCTGCTACCTTGGCTTGTAGGACTTTTAATTATCAGACCCATATGTCCAGGTACTTGTTGGCTCTCCTACCCCAGGCATGTCAGGTTATTTTTGATCTTCCAGACTGAGGGTAAAACTTCTCCTCTTGTTAGGTAAAACTTCTCCTCTTGTTAGGGACTTCCTCCCCAGTGCTCATCATTCCATCAAATGTAGTTATGAAGCAGCAGATGCTTCTTCTAAGGCTGCTGCTTTTGGGTCAGTGATGAGGAGGTATTATTGGCTTCGGCTTCAACTTTTGCTATTAAGGTTAAGTTGATGGATGCTCTTCTTGATAATAAACACTTGTTTGGTGAAGTTGCTGCTGATTAAGTCCCTTCAGGGTAAGGGAAAAGCTTTACAGGAACATAAACATGTGTATTTCTCCTGTGCCTAAATTTCAGAGGAACTACCTCAAAAATCCAGCCTTTGTTTGCAGGCAGTCTTGCTCTTCTTCGAAGGGCAAAACCGGTAGCAACGGGCTCCTCCTGCTAAGAGTACTCTGACTTTGGTGTCTCAGAGGTCTCCTTTTCCAGATAAACCAGGTGCTGTCTCACTATCCTATTCTCAGCTACGATGTTCATAGTGATGTTCTTCGTCTCACATTGCTGCAGTCATAACCTGTGGGTAGTCCGCTGTCCTTGGTCGGCCCGAATACCAAAGTGTTAGGCTGGCGTCGGTCATGGTCGCTCAGAGCTGACGTCAGTACGCAGTAGTACTTAAGCGCATGACCGACGCCATATCCTCAGTCTTTCTTGCCGTGTGGTCCGAAGCAGAAGCAGCGTTTGCAAGTGCCGTTCGGCGTTCTGAAATTTTCAATTTTCGAGTTTCAGACCGAAGACCAAGTTGGGCTAAGTACCCCGTTGGGGAATATTTTTGTCTTTTCTTGCCTTAGTTAATCCGGATGTCAGAAAAAGTTAATTGTATTTCTTGTGGGAAACCGATACCTCATAGGGACTATCACTCTCTCTGTATTCCTTGCTTGGGGCCTGAGCACGACATAGTCGGGTGTCGCTTTTGCGCTAGATTTAATAAGCGCACCATAAAACGCAGATTAGACTGTGCTAGGCTTGTTTTCGGTAAGCGGTGTAACTACAACATGCCGTAGGATCTTCCAACGCCCGCTACCGCAAAAAAGCGAAAAGATAAATCTTTAAAGTCTAAACCGGATGAGTCGTCCGTTGCGGACGCCGGTTCTATGGAATCTACGTTTGAATCTGTGGATCCAGCCGAGGTCTCGGCTGAATCCCAAGGGGAACCTTTACTATTACAGGAGATGGCCTCTCAGGAGTTAGGTCAGGCCGAGGGGGCTTCTCAGGTTTCTGTGGTTCCATCCTTACAAAAGGTTGTTAGGCCTTCTACTTCTGTCACTAAAGGCCCTGCTAAGGCTAGACCTGGTCTTTCTGGTACAGGCCACAGCCCTAGTTCTTCGGGCTCTGTTCCTAAAAAACATATGTTGAAAATGGCAGAGGATTTGATTACTTTGATCAGGGGTTCTATGCCCCCTCCAGAGAAGAGGCCTAGGGTGGAGACAGATTTAGAGGGATTGGAGCATGAGTCCTCAGCTGAGGATAACCAGGATTTTCCTCCTTATTCTGATTCGGATGCAGAGGATTCCTGTCCTTCTGCTTCTCCTCCAGAGGATTTTTCCTTTTCTGAAACCTTGCACTCCATGAGGGAGCATTTCAAGTGGGAAGGTCAGGATTTTTCAGATTCTCTTAAGAGGCTTAGGGAATTTTTGTTTTTGCCACAACATAGACCTTTGGCTATTCCCCCTGTTTTAGATGTTGTTCAGGATGTTTTTTCTGAAGCTTCCCTTAATCCTGATTCTTTACCCCCTGCCCCTGTCAAGCCAGACAGGTATTACAGAGTTCCAGAGTCCTAGAGCTGACCCGGAATCTATTATTCAAGGGCCTAAGGGTGTCAGGGCTTCTGTAGTTAAGAATCCAGTTCCTCTGGATAAAGATTCTAGAGCTTTGGATAGGTGGGGTAAAAAAGTGTATACCTCCTCCACGTTGGCTATGAGGGCTTTAAATTGCCAGTTTCATATGCTGAAATATCAGAACTTTCTGTTAGGTCAGTTGAAATCCAAGGTAGATGCTTTATCTGAGGGTATAGAGTGTAAGGAATTGCAGGACTTAGTTCATGCTTCAGATCAAGTTGGTAAGCATTCCTTGCAGTGTGGCTTCGATGCTCTTCAGGCTTCTTCCAGGGTGGCTGCTACTGGTTCAGTTATTCGTAGACATGCCTGGCTTAAGGATCAAAATTTGTCAGAGCATGTTAAAGCTCGAATTTTGGATGCTCCTCTTCAATCTGAAGTTCTTTTTGGATCTCCTGTGGAGTCAGTTTTGAAAAAGATGGAAGACAAAGTTAAGTCTATGCAGACGGTTAAGGAATTTTTGCAAGTGCAGCCCCATAAGTTTAGCAGGAATTGGCCTGCAAGAGGATGGTCTTACCCTTCTTCGGATTTTCAGTCTAAGGGCAGGTCTAGACGTGGTAGGGGCAGGGCTCACGCTCAGGGTTCTTTCAGACCTAGGACTTGGAGTTCTCCTGCACAATCTTCTGGTGAGGGCAGGGGTCAGCCTTTTCGTAAACAGACCCAATGACCTGTATCTCCAGCTGCCAGATTCTTCCTGTCTGGCAGCTCCTCTAGGAGGAAAGTTGGCACTTTTCAAAACAAAATTGGCATTTGGTCACCCAGGACAAATGGGTGTTGGACATAATAAATCAAGGCTACAAGTTTTATTTTCACACTTTTCCTCCTTTCAAAGGCATGCCAGATGTACCTTATCAGCAAAGGCTGGAGGCTCACGAACAAATTTCTTTGCTTTTGCAGATGGGGGCAATCCAGGTGGTACCTCCGTCAGAAGAAGGCCTAGGGTTTTATTCTCGCCTATTCCTTGTGCCAAAGAAAGGAAACACTTGGAGGCCAGTTCTGGATTTGTCCATTCTCAATACATACCTAGACATTCCAAAGTTCAAGATGTTAACATTACAGCAACGTCTGCCTCTGCTAGGCAAAGATCACTGGATGGTAACTCTGGATCTCAAAGAGGCTTATCTTCACATTCCTATCAGGCCCAGCTGCAGGAGATTCCTGCGTTTTCGGGCTGGTACTTCTCATCGTCAGTTTTCTGCATTGCCCTTTGGCTTATCTACTGTGCCCAGGGTGTTCACAAAGGTTCTGGCTCCTGTAATAGCTTTATTAAGACTGAGGGGAATACAAATTTATCCTTATCTGGACGATTGCTTGATTCTTGCTCAAGACAAAGACAAGTTACTTCAACATCTACAGTATGTAATGGCAGTTTTAAGGTGCCTAGGGTATTCTGTGAACGAAACAAAGTCCAGTCTAGTACTCTCTCAGGACATGTGCTTTCTGGGTGTGAGACTGAATACAGCCTCTCAGATGGCCTTTTTGACCCCGGACAAACAAAGAAATCTTCACCTATACTTCCAGCAATTATCAGTACTGTCCAGGCTGACTGCAAGGACAGTCCTTCAAGCCTTGGGGTTCATGGCATCTTGCATTTTGGTACTTCCCAATGCCAAACTGCATATGAGGAAGCTACAATGGTATCTCAAAAGTGTATGGACTCAACACTGCCACGATTTGGACACCGTCATTCAGATAATACCTTGCTTCCAGAAGGAATTCTTGTGGTGGGCTCAGGAATGTCACCTAAACAAGGGACTCTCTGTGACCCGACCAGAGGCTAGTCAGATCTTAACGACGGATGCCTCAGACCTGGCTTGGGGAGCACACTTCAATGGGAAATGGATTCAAGACACGTGGCCTCCCAGACTACAGCATTTGCATATCAACATGAAGGAGATGTTAGCAGTCCAATTTGCCCTGATGGCCTCCAAGGATCTACTTCAACCAGGACAGGTGTTGATTCAAACAGACAACACAACAGTCATGTGGTACATCAACAAGCAGGGGGGTACCCATTCTTACCCTCTTTGCAGACAAGCTATGATATTGTGGGAGACTGCTCTGAGTTTGCACATCACTCTTCAAGCACGGTTTCTGCCAGGAGCACAGAACTCCTTAGCAGTCGTGTTGAGCAGACAAATTGTGGATCCCCACAAGTGGAAATTGGATCCTCACGTATTCCAACAGTTGACAGTGGCTTGGGGAACTCCAGACATAGATCTGTTCGCTTCTCCACTAAATTTCCAACTGCCAAAATTTTGCACAAAGATGTTTCACCCAAAAGCTTGGAAAGTGGATGCTCTATCTTTCAGTTGGAACAACCTTCACGTCTATGCTTTCCCTCCTCTGCCTCTCCTTCCCAAGGTACTCTTGAAAGTCAGGCGGGACAAGCCTTGCATGATTCTAATAGCACCAGATTGGCCACGCCAGCACTGGTATCCTCTGCTGAGGAGTTTAGTTCAGGAGCCTCCTTGGCCTTTGCCACCGATTCCTCACTTGTTGTCCCAGTCAAGCAATCATTTTCTCAATGTCAGGGTACAGTCCCTGCATCTAACAGCCTGGCGTATTCTGTTTTAGACCCTGGGGGGTCTCAGCTTCCTCAACAGGTTTTGAATGTCATTTTGGAGGCCAGACGGCCCAGTACTAGGAAAGTTTATGCTGATAAATGGAGGAGATTTTTTCTTTGGAGCTTTGATGTCTCAGTGCCTAATTTGAGTTTTACACTACAGTACCTTACTGAATTACTAGACAAGGGTTTGTCTTTTTCCTCCGTGAAAGTTCATGCTGCAGCCATTTCTGCTCACTATGATTGTGACCCTCCTTTATTTTCTCACCCTTTGTTTAAACAATTTCTTAGAGGGGCAAAAAACATAAGACCCCCACGTAGAGCTCCTATTCCTTCCTGGGATCTCAATTTTGTGTTGGAAAAGCTTACTTTACCTCCTTTTGAACCTGCACCTACGTCTGAGTTGAAGTTTTTGTCTTGGAAGACTGCTTTTTTGTTGGCCATTACGTCTGCTAGGAGGGTATCTGAATTACAGACTCTCATGGCAGTTGAACCCTTCCTGATATTCCATAAGGATAGGGTGTCCTTGCGTACTAACCCTACTTTTATGCCTAAAGTTATTTCTAATGTGGCCTTAAACCAGTCTATTCATTTACCTACTTTTTATGCTGATCCCCAAAATAAAGGGGAAAAAGTCTTGCATTCTTTGGATATTCACAGGCAGTTACGCTATCATTTGAGCAGAACTAAAGAGTTCAGGCAGACTCAACAGTTATTTATTTCTTTTGCTTTGGGTTCACAAGGGAAAGCTGTTTCAAAGCAAACTATTTCTAAGTGGATTGGCCATTGTATTGCCTTTTGTTATTCTCATCATGGAAAGGATGTTCCTGCTGGGATCAGACCTCATTCCACTAGGGCTACTGCCACATCTACTGCCTTTTAAGGGGTAGCTACTAAGGATATTTTGGAGGCAGCTACTTGGAGTTCAGTGCACACTTTTACTAAACATTACCATCTCCCTCTTTATTCCAAGTCTAGGGCTGGGTTTGCCACTGCAGTTTTACAGGGCATGTTAGCAGCTCCTAATGTTTTTTAGTTTGCCAGCCTCCCTTTACCTTTGCTTTGGGATTCTACCCACAGGTTATGACTGCAGCAATGTGAGACGAAGAACATAGTACAGTTTTGTACCTACCATAAATGTAGATGTTCGAGGATCCACATTACTGCAGTCCAATTTTCCCTCCCTCCTTCCCCTCTATAGTTTGGGGTTGCTGTGTTTCTTTTGGGATAGTTATTATTTTCTCTATGTTGGTTGTTGGGTATTTTCTATTTTGGCTATGGCCTTTCCTTTTTAGGCCTTCTGACATCTGGGGCAAGAAAGACTGAGGATATGGCGTCGGTCATGCGCTTAAGTACTACTGCGTACTGACATCAGCTCTGAGCGACCATGACCGACGCCAGCCTAACACTTTGGTATTCGGGCCGACGACAGCGGACTACCCACAGGTTATGACTGCAGCAATGTGGATCCTCGAACATCTACATTTATGGTAGGTACAAAACTGTACTTTTCACTGTTGCAGTCATTACTCTTGGGTTATCCTGCTGGCAGGCTACCCACAGTCGGCCTGAATTCCAAAGTCCTGGTCCGGCGTCAGTTGCTGTCGCCTCTTCCCTGACGTCAGTGCGCCAGGGGTATAAAAGATGCAACCGATGCCATTTTCTTCAGTCTTTCTTGCCGCCCGGTGCCCGAAGCAAAAGCAGTTCACAAGTGCTGGTCGGCCGACTCCTGAGATTTTTGAAATCGAATTTCAGATCCGAAGTCTTCATTAAAGCTAAGTACCCCGTTGGGGAAACTTTTTTCTTGCTCCAGACCGATGTCAGAAAAAATTAACAATTGTATTTCTTGTAGGAAGCAAATACCTCATAAGGATTTTCACTCTTTCTATATTTCTTGCCTAGGCCCTGACCACGACGTTGCTTGTTGTCAGTTTTGTGCTAGATTTAACCAACGCACTATAAAGCGTCGGTACGATTTTGCCTTTCATTACTTTGGCCAAAGATTTAATTATACTGTGCCATCAGAGCAATCGACGACTGGAATTTCTAAAAAAACACAAGGATAAAGACTTAAGGACAGGCATCCGAGGTCCAAAACTGACGATGAGGCTTCCGCTAAGCTTGTTGTTGGTTCGCCGGTTCTCAGTGAGGCGCTTTCGCAGCCCCTGACGCCCACTACCTCAGAGCCACAGGCCACTTCCGACTCCCACGTGGAGCCGACTGGGCCTCTGGAAACTCAAGGTATTGGATCGTTGGAAACCATTCCCTCAGATGGGTCCGGAGCCACTGTGCAGGCATCGGCTTCTGAGGGTGTTTTCAGACCAACTCAGTTATATGTAAAGCCATCTTCAGCTTCCAAGCCAAAGACTAAAGCAGCTCTGAAGACAAAGAAACAAGTACAGCATTCTCCAGGACAGGCTTCCATTCCTAAAAAACAGATGCTCAAAATGGCCAAAGACCTTATTACTTTGATCAGGGGTTCCCATCCCCCTCCCAGGCAAGAGACAGAATATGAATCTTCAGATCAGGTTTCCATTTCCTCTGATTCCTCCTCTGATCGGGAATACTCTCTTCCTCCCTATGAGGATTCTGTTGCTGAAGAATCTATCCCTTCAGCTTTTCCTCCAGAAGATTTCTCCTTTGGGGAAACCCTGCACACCAGCACTGTCGTTGGGAGAGGCCCCTTGCTATTCCCCCTGTTCTGGACATTGTAGATGTTTTTTCAGAGTCCGGCCTGTCTCTAGACTCTATACCTCCTGCACCGATTAAGCCAGACAGATACTACAGGGTCCCAGATTCCCATAAATTTCTTTATAAAAACCCTGCTGCTGACCCAGAAACCATATCTCAGGGTCTTAAGGGAGTCAAAGCTTCCACTGCTAAAAACACTGTCCCATCTGATAGGGATTCAAGGGCACTGGACAGATGGGGAAAAAGTTTACACTTCTGCTACTTTGACTGTAAGGGCCTTAAATTGTCAATTTCATATGCTTAAATATCAGCAATACCTAATGTCACTACTGAAACAGAAAATGCTGACTAACTCTGAATGTCCTGAAAACAAGGAAATGCAGGATTTATTGCATGCAGCTGAACAAGTGGGAAAACATACTTTGCAATGTGGTTTTGA
This sequence comes from Protopterus annectens, assembly GCF_019279795.1. Lineage (NCBI taxonomy): Eukaryota > Metazoa > Chordata > Ceratodontiformes > Protopteridae > Protopterus > Protopterus annectens. The sequence goes on from NC_056745.1 coordinate 877,757,903, forward strand.
TTCTTTGGAGGCCTCTTGTAGGGCCACTGTAATGGGTTCTGTGATTAGGAGGCATGCTTGGTTTAAAGAACAGAATCTGCCTGATCATGTTAAAGCAAAATTATTAGATGCCCCATTACAGCATGATACTTTTTTGGTGTTAAGGAAGAAGAGGTGTTGAAGAAAATGGAGGATAAAGTGAAATCTATGCAGACACTTGAGGATTTTTTACAGGTACAGCCACCTAGATTTAGCAGGAACTGGCCTTCAAAAAACTGGTCCTTTCCAGTGTCAGGCCGCAAAGAGGCAGGTACAGATGCCCTAGAGGCAGATCCCAGCCCCAAGGCTCATACAGGCCTAAGCAATGGGGTGCTTCTACCTCCAAAAGCAGAGAAGACAAATCTCAGCCTTACAGGAAACAGTCCCAATTGCTTTCCTCTACCAGTACCAAGCACTTACCTTTTACAAGCTCCCTTAGGGGAAAAACTGGCACTTTTTTCACAAAACTGGCACATGATCACCCAGGACAAATGGGTCTTGAATATAGTGTCTCAGGGCTATAGGTTCCACTTTCACACCCTGCCAAAGGCAAGAGGCATGCCAGACCTGCCACACAATCAATGGGCAGAGGCACAAAAGCAAGTTTCATCCCTCATGGACATGGGGGCCATTCAGAGAGTACCACTACGGGAGCAGGGACAAGGATTTTACTCACAACTTTTCCTGGTACCCAGAAAGGACAAAGACTGGAGACCAATACTGGACCTGTCTATTCTAAAAACTTTTCTGTGCAGGAAGGCTTGGCTTGTAACTTTGGACCTAAAAGAGGCATACCTGCATGTCCCAATCAGACAATCTTGCAGAATATGCCTCAGATTCATAGCTGGATCAATGCACTACCAATTCTCTGCACTGCCCTTTGGCTTATCTACTGCGCCCAGGGTCTTCACAAAATGCCTGGCACCAGTAATTGCTTTCTGCAGACGAAGAGGAATTCAAATATATCCCTACTTGGACGACTGCCTCATTCAAGCAGAGAACAAGGACATTTTACTAAAACATCTGGCGTTTGTAAAAAGATTACTAATTTGCCTAGGGTACACAGTAAACGAAAAGAAATCAAAACTAGTACCCTCTCAAGAGATAATATTCCTGGGTGCAAGCTTAAACACAACTGCCCAGATGGCTTATCTCACTCCAGGCAAACAAAGGCAACTAACTTCTTACTTCGAAATGTTTGCAACAAAAACCCAGTTATCTGCAAGAAAAATTCTGCAGGCTTTGGGCTTCATGGCATCCTGCATTCTGTTAATTCCATATGGAAGACTGCATATGAGGAAACTACAATGGTATCTAAAAAGTGTTTGGACTCAACATTGCCACAGCCTGGAAAAATCAATTACACTCATTCCCTGCGTGCAACAGGAGTTTCGATGGGCTCAGGCCTGTCACCACAAGGGACAGCCTTTCATTTTACCCACTGCCAGGCAGACAATAACAACAGATGCGTCAGATTATGCCTGGGAGGCCCACATGGCAGGAAAATGTATTCAGGGCACATGGCCCACAAGCCAAATGCATCTTCATATCAATCTAAAAGAAATGCTGGCTGTACAAAATGCTCCTTGACAGCTTTCAAGGATCTCCTTCATCCAGGACAACTGCTGATAAAGACGGACAATAGTACAGTCATGTGGTACATAAACAAGCAAGGAGGCATGCATTCCTAGCCCCTTTGCAGACAAGCCATGATTTTGTGGAACACAGCACTGACTTGTCAAGTACACCTGCAAGCTCAATTCCTGCCAGGAAAGACAAATATTCTGGCAGACAAACTAAGCAGAAACCTCATGGATCCTCACGAGTTGAAACTAGATCCACAAATCTTCAGCATAACAACAAGGAAATGGGGACGCCCAGACATAGATATATTTGCCTCCCCTCACAACTGCCAACTACAGAGATTCTGCACAAGGACTTATCACAAGCTAGCATGGACAGTGGATGCTCTTATCATTCAGCTGGAAAAACCTTTACAGTATATGTCTTTCCTCCACTACCTCTCCTCCCCAAGGTACTCCTAAAGGTCAGACAAGAGAAGCCAAAAATGGTCCTGATTGCCCCAGACTGGCCATGCCAGCACTGGTACCCAGTCCTAAAGAGCTTGTCTCAAGGCCCAGCCTGGACATTGCCTCAAATTCCTCATTTACTGACCCAACAGAACAATCAGATACTGCACAGCCAACAAATCTGGCTGCATGGCGGATAATGTAACCATTCAGAACACACCTCTCTCCAAAGCAGTTATGGATGTTATTCTGGAGGCCAGGAGGCCCAGCACCAGAAAATCATATGCAGAAAAGTGGAAGAGATTCTGTGCTTGGAGCCAGGCACAAGGAATTGACATGCTTGTACCAAATATTCCTCAAATTTTACAATACTTAACTGAGATGTTGGACAAAGGCCTATCCTTTTCATCGATTAAAATTCATGCCTCTGCCATTTCAGCTCATTACAATACGGACCCACCTATTTTTTCACATCCTCTACTAAGGCAGTACCTCAGAGGGGCCAAAAACATAAGACCCCCAAGAAGACCACCAATACCTGCATTGGACCTCAATTTTGTCTTGGAACAATTCACACTACCTCCTTTTGAGCCAGCTAATACAGCTGAGATAAAATTCTTATCATGGAAAACAGCTCTGCTCTTAGCAATAACTTCAGCAAGAAGAGTCTCAGAGTTACAGGCACTAATGGCAGTTGAACCTTTTATAATTTTCCATCCGGACAGGGTTTCTCTGAGGACAAACCCAACATTTATGCCTAAGGTAGTGTCCAGTGTGGCTCTTAATCAAACAATTCATTTGCCTACCTTTTATCTGAACCCACAGAATAAGGGAGAGAGACTTCTACATTCTTTGGACCTACACAGACAGCTACGCTTCTACTTGGACAAAACTAAAGCTTTCAGGAAATCTGAGCAACTCCTAGTGGCATATGCTGCAGGATCTCAAGGAAAAGCAATCTCAAAGCAGACAGTTTCCAAATGGATAGCCCACTGCATTCGCTTCTGCTGTTCTCAACATGGCAAATCAGTGCCCAAGGGCATCAGGCCACACTCGACCAAAGCAGCAGCTACTTCAGCAGCCTTCCTCAGAGGAGTACCAACTAAGGACATTTTGGAGGCTGCAACTTGGACTTCAGTGCACACTTTTACAAAGCACTACCACTTACCTCTTTACTTTAAATCCAGAGCAGGCTTCTCCACTGCAGTTCTGCAGGACCTCATAGCCACTCCTAATTCTATTTAGGACCAGCCACCCATCCTCAGCTTTGGGATTCAACCCAAGAGTAATGACTGCAACAGTGAAACACGATGAACATAGTACAGTTGTGTACCCACCATAAATGTAGATGTTTGAGTGTATTCACTGTTGCAGTCCAGTTTACCCTCCCACCATCCCCCTTTCATTGCTGGGACTTATCTGTACTTCTCTATTCTCTACAACCTATGTGGTGTATTTGTTTGTAGATAAAGGTATTGTTTGTTAGTGCATGCTTTTTTTATAAGCAAAGTTTTAGCCTACCCTTTTGGGGGCACCTGACATCTGGGGCAAGAAAAAACTGAAGAAAATGGCATCAGCTGCATCTTTTATACCCCTGGTGCACTGACGTCAGGGAAGAGGTGACAGCAACTGACGCCGGACCAGGACTTTGGAATTCAGGCCGACTGCGGGTAGCCTGCCAGCAGGATAACCCAAGAGTAATGACTGCAACAGTGAATACACTCGAACATCTACATTTATGGTAGGTACACAACTGTACTTTCTTCTTTCTCTTTGTCTCTTCCTGTTTGGCTACAGATTACTCAAGATTCCTGGATCCTGTTTGTTCTTCGCCAGGGGTATTTCATGGTCTGGAAATCCCTTCCCCATTTTTATAGGTATTCCTCTGCCCGCTCAGGAACAGCCCTCCATCATTCCAGAGGTGCTTTGAGACCTTTTGACTCTGGGTACTATTCAAGAGGTTCCTGTGCCTCAAAGGATGATGGGGGGATTACTCTCTGATGTCTCTAGTACCCAGAAAAGAGGGTACTCTGAGAGCCATTCTAGACCTTTCTCATCCATACACATTTTTGAAGGTGCCTCCTTTTGAATGTTGTCCCTTCAGACCTTATTCCCTTTTTTGCTTCCTTAGGCTTGTATAGTGTCTCTGGATCTCAAGGATGCTCAACTCCCTATTCTGATTTCTCTCCTTTTCAGGAAGTTTTTATGTTTCTCTGTTGCATTTTCAGTTCTCTGCTTTGCCCTTTGGCCTTTCTGTTGCTCCAAGGGTATTCACCAAATGCCTTGCTCCTGTGATTGTTTTTTGCAGGATTCAGGGATCCAAGTATTTCCTTACTTGGACGACCTCCTGTTTCAGGCATCCTCTCCAGAGATCCTGTTGTAAAATCTTCATTTTGCCATTTGCCTTCTTCAAAGCCTGGGGTTCACAATAAACTTCAAAAAGGCTTTTCTGGCTCCTTCTCAGGACCAAGGTTTTTTGGGGGTGCAGGATTCAGAAGGTGTCTATGCTGGCATCCCCACCTCCTCCCAAGGCCTTGACACTCATTTCCTTCTTTTAAACTCTTCTTCCTATGGGCTGTATTACAGCCAGGGAGTTTGAGAGCTCTGGAATTCATGGCATCCACTATTCTTGTACTCCCTCTGGCCAGACTCCACATGAGGAAGTGTCAGTGGTTTCTGAAATCAGTTTGGCTTCAACATGTACATCCCCTAGAATTTGTAGTTCTTCTTCCTTGTCTCAAGAAGGAACTTGACTGATGGATCCAGCAGTTGTCTATAAATCCAAGGCCCCCTTTCCATTCAGGAGCTGTTCACAGATGCTTTAGATATGGGATGGGTAGCAGATTTTGGCTGTATAAAGGTGCAGAGGCTTTGAGGTTGTCTCTTCAACAGAAACAGCACATCAGTGTCAGAGATGACAGCTCTTCTACTGGTGCTTCAGGCTTTCCAAACTCTTTCTCCCTGGGACCACTCAAGGTGTTTACAGTTAATACCACAATAATGTGGTATGTAAACAGTGGGGACAAGATCTTATCTTTTCTTTGCTGGCTCGCTCTCCTGATATGAGATCTTGCTGTCCAGTATCAAGTGACTCTTCAGGTAGTTTACATTCCCTCAGATCAAAACAATGTGACAGACACTCTGAGCAGGTCCTTAACTCAGTCCCATGATAGGATGCTTCACAGGAATGTTTATCTGGACATTGTTCACCAGTGGGATACTCCTCAAACTATATCTCTTTGCCTGCTCTCTGAACAGACAAAATCCTCTATTTTGTGCCGAGCTCCATGTCCTTTGGTCTGGAAGGTGGGCGTCCTGTTATCTTCTTAGAAGGGGATGTTTCTTAATGATTTCCTCCCCTTCCACTCATTCCAAATGTCCTGTTCAAAATTCAACATGATGCTCCCAAAATCTTGTTGACTCCCTTTTGGCCAAGTCAGCATTGGTTCTCTCTTCTGCATTTAGTCAAGGGCACCCATCACAAGTTTTTTCACAGGATGGACCTAGTCGCACAGGACGAGAGATCTTTCATACACCCCACTTGTCTCACTCTTCAACTGACACTATGAGTGATAGGATTTTGATTCCACTTGGACACCTTTTTCTGAGGATATGCTTTGAATCCTGCAGGAGGCCAGGAAGCCCAGTACTAGAAAATCCTGTGTATTCAAATGGAAGGGGTTTTGTGTTTGGTGTCTTTCTCATAACCTGGATCCACTTTTCTGTGCATATTCCTTTGGTTCTCTCTTATCTGTGTGAATTGCTCAATGCTGGGTTGACTTATTCTTCTGTTAAGAATCATTTATCAGTTATCTGCCTTTATCTCCTCCTTTAGCTTCTAGATTTGAGGTTAAACAATTAAATATGAAGGCATCCTTCATATTAGGCCTCCCAGGAAGCCTGTTACTTGTCCCTGGGATCTTAATTTCTTTTGGAAAAATTGACTCAAGCTCCTTTTGAGCCTGCAACTTCAGTTTCATTGCAACATTACTGTTGTAAGACTGTTCTTTTGTTAGCCCTTACTTTTGCCAGACAGGTGTCCGAGCTTCAACCCCTTATGGCTTGTCCTCCTATTTTGGTGTTTCATAAAGACAAGGTGTCCTTTCGTACTAATCCTTCTTTTATGTCCAAGGTGGTGAATGTGTTGTCTGTTCATTTGCCACTTTTTTCCCCTTCTCCTCAGTCTGCCAGTGAGAAGGTTCTGCACATGTTGGATTTGCATCCCTTTTTGGCTCCAAAGTAAAAAACATGCTAGACAGGTGCGAGCAAGACAGAAAGATCCTGTCTACCATAGCCCTATGGTTTTCCAACCCTCAACGGAACTTCAACAGGAATCAGAGGAGTGGAAGAATGTGGCATAAGAAATCTCGGGGTCCTTTCCGTGCCGCATGTGATGATGATATCCCCAGAGGTGGGGGGGGGTAACAATTGCGGAAGATGCCCCTATAGAGGCAGAGAGGGTCCTCGTAACCAAGGCTCCAGGGACTCTTTCTCTGGACAACCTCATCAGCGCTCCTGAGGAGCAGCCCGATTTGCTTACCTCTGGAAGCAGTCGGGGGTCGTTTCTCTCTGCACCAAGATTCCTGGCAATTTGTCACCACCGGTCATTGGGTGCAGAGTATCATCATCAGAGATTACACCATTCCCCTTTCTTGTCAGCCAAATTTTACAAGAAAACTTCCTGACATTCTACCCAGTCAAAGGGAAGAAGCAGCTTCAGCGATTATAAAGCTGTCTCAAAAAAGAGTCATCCAACCAGTCCCACCAGACCAGCGCAAATCCGGATTTTACTCTAGATTCTTTTTGGTGCCTAAAAAGACAGGGGACTGGAGACCCATTTTGGATCTCAGTGGCTTAAACAAGTCTGTCGCCCAAACCAAATTCCAAATGGTCACTGTTCAGTCCATTCTCCTTTTTTTAAGGGAAGGCAATTGGATGTGCTGGAAAGATGGACAAACACTCCAGGAGTCTGCTTCACTTCTGGCTAGGGTCCAGTCATTATCAATTTCGAGCCATCCCATTCGGTCTCTCTACAGCCCCCAGAGTGTTCACGAAATGCATGGCAGTGGTCACAGCTCACTTGAGACTACAAGGATTCCGGGTGTTTCCATATTTGGACGACTGGCTCCTCACTGCCCCCACCAAGCATCTTCTGGTAAAAGCCCTGCATTATACTCTCTCTGGCAAAATTGTTGGGAATAACGATACATTGAGAGAAATCAAATATCACTCCTACGCAACAAATAGAATTCATTGGAGCAGTGTTCAACACCTAGTCCTGTCTAGTATCACTCCCAAATCACAGACTCCACTGATTGAGGCTCCAACCCCGAGTGATACTCTGTCAAACAAAAGTTTCAGCAAGAGAAGTCCTTCAAGCCCTAGGCTGTATGGCAGCTTCAATTCCAATAGTGCCTCTAGCAAACCTGCATATGCAGATCCTGCAATGGCGGCTCCTTTGTCAGTGGTTCTCAAACTGTCATCCACTCTGTTATCTGATTCAAAACAGGACCTACTTTGGTGGATGAGGCCAGACGTCGAACTTTGGAGTCGCCCATTTCATTCCCCTCAGCCCAGAGCCATTGTGACTACGCTTCCCTGATCGGGTGGGGGGGGGGGGCATTTCCAGGGAAAGACTGTCCGAGGCACATGGTCCACTTCAGAGGCCCACCTGCACATCAGTGTGCTGGAACTGAGAGCTGTGCTGTTAGCATTGCAGGCCTTTCATTCTACTCTCCCTTCCAGGGCATTGCAATTCAGTCAGACAGTATGTCAGTGGTCTGGTATATCAACAAGCAAGGAGGAACCAAGTTCTATCCCGTGTCGAGAAGCAATGAGAATTTGGCAATAGGTGATGGCTTCCAACCGCTTTCTGATAGCAACGCATATCCCGGGGAGCTCCAGTGTTATTGCGGACAAACTGAGCAGATGCATCCTCCTGCCTTACGAGTGGTCCCTCAATCCCAAGGTGGCAACAGAAATTTTCAGACACTGGGGGCAACCTTGCTGCGACCTTTTCGCCTCCCCATCAAACAAGTGCAGCAGCTATTCCGCCCTACTTCCCCAGGAGGGGGAGTCCCCAAGGGACTCTCTAATCCACGATTGGTCGATGGGGCTTCTTTACGCTTATCCTCCCATTCTCCTGATTCCACAATTTCTAAAGAAAGCTCTTTGGTTGAGATGCAAGGTGATTCTCATAGCTCCGTTCTGACCTCGACAAGTTTGGTTTCCCTTCCTTCGGCCTCACCTGGTATACCTTCCATGGATTTTGGACCCTCTTCCAGATCTGATTATTCATCCCCAAGGGTTAAGCCACCCAAATCTGTCCAGTCTCAAGCTGGCAGCTTGGTTTCTCTACTTCCATTAGTTGGTAGGCAAGCTAATCTCCCCCCGCCTGTTAGAGACATTATTCTGGCCTCTCATAAACCATCCACGGATAAATGGAAAAGGTTCTCCAGCTGGTCCAAGGATAACATGCTAGACCCGTATTCAGCTCCAGTAACTGCGGTACTGCAATACTTGGCTAAGTTTTTTGTTAATGGGGCCTCTGCCTGTACTGTACGGGTACACTTTGCGGCAATTTCTAATTTCCAGAATGGTATATATGGCATCCCCCTTATTTTGTTACGTCTATGTAAGGCCTTTCTTAAGGGGACCTCTCGTATCAGGCCTCCTGTCAGACAACCTGTGGAACCATGGAACCTCACTTTAGTCCTCCAGTCTTTGACTCAAAAACCTTTTGAACCTGCTGCGAAGTCTGACCTAAAGTGTTTGTTTGTCTTGGAAATCTCTGTTCTTGATAGCCATCATGTCTGCCAGAAGAGTCCCTGAGCTGCAGGCGTTGTGTATCAAAAGGCCCTATCTGGTATTCCATAAAGACAGAGTATCACTTCAGGTGAATCCATCCTTCCTTCCCAAAGTTGTTTCTGAATTCTCCATAAACCAGACCATTGACCTACCAGTGCTCTTCCCAAAGTTTGCAAATAAGAGGAGAGTACTGCTTTAATTCCTTGGATGTACATAGACAACTGAGATTTTACCTAGACAAGACCAAACCTATCCGTAAATATGAACAACTTTTTCATCTCTTTTTCTGGGCGCAGAATGGGAGATGCTGTTTTCAAAGTTACATTATCAAAATGGCTAAAGGACTACATACGTTTCATCTCTTCCCTCAATAACGAGCCTATGCCAAAAGTTAAAGCTCACTCCACTAGATCTATGGCAACATATGTAGCTTTCCATTCTAGAGCTTCCATGGATGACATCTGTGCAGCAGCTACTTGGGCTAAGCCTCATACTGTCATTACAAATTTGACCTAGTCTCCAGAGTGAGTGCTGCTTTCGGCTCAGTGGTACTCAGGAATGTTCTTCCATAAGGGCTGCCCATGGACCTCAAGGTAGCTTGGGATTCTGTCCCATCAGTGATGAATGGAAAGAAGATTAACAACATCAGATAAAGAAGTTGTATAGGTTCATAGGTTCATACTAGGCTATCTGCCCTGGGGCAATTATAAGCCTAGCCCGATTTTGTATGGCTTACCCCACCCCTTGATTTGAGTATACTGTGCCCTTTTTAAGGTTTAGTTTACTGTGCCTCTGTCTAATAGTGACACGGGAGTAATCCCTTGGACAAACCTACGATCCCCCATCCACCTATCGAGATTCTTCTTGAAGAGATTCAGTGAGGTGCTCTGCCTCACATGAACTGGAATTCTATTCCAGAGCGAAGGGAGCCTCTGGGTTATGAACCTATCCCTCCAGTAAGTTCTATTTATTTCTGTGCTGAGGTTCAAGTCCCTCGAGCGTGTGGCTCTAAGGGATTTAGATTTACTGAGGTGGAGCATGTCCATTAATTCTGGTGAGGTCATAGCTTTGTATGTCAGGCATAGATCGCCTCAAGTAGGCGGTATGCAACTGAGTAGAGCTGGAGTTTTTTTAACCGAGCAGCATATGGCATCTGTTTGAGACCCTTGATCCTCTTGGTGAGATACTTTTGGGGTCTCTAATTGCTGCAGGTGTCGGGTAAGGTACATCCCAAAAGGGGCATTGTATTCTATGATGGGCCTGATGAGGGATGAATAAAGGGGCACGATTACCTCTCTTGATCTAGATGTGAAACCCTTTGTGATGAAGTGGGCTATGTAGTAGGTCTTTCTAACCACTTTGGCAATGTGGTTTTCAAAGGAGAGATTGCTATCAACTTGGGTCCCCAGGTCCCTAATAACTTTCTCTGTACTTAATGGGTTTCCGCCTATGTGGTAATTTGTGGGAACATTGTTTTTGCCAAAGGGTATGACTATACATTTTTTGGCATTTAGCTTTAAACCATGGTGCTGGCACCAGTTATCTGTCTCTGCGAGACCTTTTTGAAGGATGTTTGTGTCAGCTGGAGAGTCGATTATGGCGCCCAGTTTGCAGTCATCTGCAAACTTGGTGAGCCATAGTCCTTCCACATTTGCCTGTACCTCGAAAAAGTATATACCGAACAAGAGTGGTCCCAGGACAGAACCCTGTGGGATGCCACTTGTGACTGGTTTCGAGTCTGACATGGCTCCAGCAACTCTCACTCTGTGGGTTCTGTCTTTGAGCCAGTTTGCAACCCATCTTGTGACATAGGGGTTTATATTTAGGCTGGATAGCTTATCTATGATGCCCGAGTGGGGTATTGTGTCAAATGCCTTTGCAAGGTCCAGATAGGCTGTGTGGACTACCTTCCCTTCATCTATGGCTTTGGTGACTGTTTTGAAGAAGTCAACCAGGTTCAAAAGGCAGGATCTGCCCTTGACAAAGCCGAACTGGGTAGGATCTAGTGTCTGTAGGCCCCCAATGTCTTTGTTTATGAGCTCCATGATGATCCTCTCCATAGCCTTGCAGACTAAGCTAGTCAGGCTTATGGGGCGATAGTTTCCAGGGTCCGTAGAGGCTCCACCTTTGTGGAGTGGGACCACTGTTGCTGTACGCCATTCTGTGGGCACATATCCTGTAGTGAGGCTGAGATTGTATAGCTGTTTTATTTGAGGAATTAGTTCCTCTTGGAGTTCATGTAGGCCGCAACCTGGGACACCATCTGGTCCCATGGAAGCAGTGTTTTTTGCTTTGGAGAGGGCAGCCTTCACCTGAGCATCAGAGATGTTTGGGAGGCAGCCATCTTACCATAAAGTTCCATCTGTGTTGTTCATCTTTTTTTTATTCTTTCATTCATCACTTTCCACCTTCCTTCCCGCTCCAAAGGCTCCTGGGGGATGCTTTGGGTCTAAGTGGTGTCTTAGGGTATTTGCACAGAAGTGGTTTCAGCTTTACTTTCTTTTCTCTAGCAAACTCAGTCTGAGGTAACCGGGAGAAGGGCATTCTGGGTAGAGACTTAGCTTGAGAGTTTTTTGGCTGGCTTGAGCTTGGTAAAAAGGCCCACTCGGTTCCAAGGGCTCTGAACCAAACCCATCAGTGATGAATGAAAGAAGATGAACAACACAGATGGAACATTATGGTAAGACATAAATTTCTTGTTTTGAACTCTTACAGATGGAGTCCCCCCTCTCTGTCTGCTAACCCCTCTGTAATTCCAGCCTTCCTGGATGAGTTTGCTTTAGTATCCAAGACCCCTGAATCATAGCCTCCAGCTCCTAAAAGACCAGATAGGTTTTACAATGTCCCTGATGACCACAAGTACTTTATTAAACTACCCACAGTGGACCCAGCTGTTATTGCAGTGGCTCCAGACAGACAATCCAGGCAAATCCCCTCCTTATCCCTTCTGCCATCTGACAAGGACAGTAAGGTCATGGATAGACTGGGTAAAAAGATTTATACTACTTCCACGCTGGCTTTTAGAGCCATGAATTACAGACTCACATGGTTAAGTATGCCTTAGACTTTGTCTCCCAGGCAACTTCCTTGCTTTTATCCTTCCCTGATTCACCTACTAAACCCCAGGTGGTCTCTAAGCTCTCCTTAGCAGCACAAGTTGCCAGATATTCTGTAAAATGCAGCTGTGATGCTGTTGAGGCTTTAGCCAGATATGCTGCCTCAGCTTCTGTACTGCACAGATACTCCTGGCTGTTATTACAGCCACTACCTGATGATTTTAAAAACAAAGTCTTGTATGCACCCTTAGACAACAAATTGCTGTTTTGCAAAGAGTCTGCAGAACTATTTAAAAACCTACAGGAAAAAAGCAAGGAACTTCAGGACCTCAAACATTTGTTGGTCTCAGCAGTTCCTAAGCTTTATAGAAACTACCCTGCTAAACCCTTGTTTGTCCAAAGGGCCCCTGCCCCTTCTTCCTCTCAAAACACAGGAAAGGGTATAGAAAAACAGCATTTCTCAGGACTGCCTCTGCACAGCCCACTCCCCAGGCAGCTCTTTCCAGATAGGCCCAACAAGCGTGACTGCCTAAGCCATCTTCCCCTCTCAACCTGCCTTTCTCACTGTCTACCCATTTGGCAAAAAAATCACTTCAGACTACTGAGTCTTATCCATAGTGGAAAAAGGGTCCTTTATGACCTGGCAGGCAAAACCCATACCACAAGGCATACCTTTTCCTTCCAAAAACCAACTCCACCTAATACCTCAGATCATCCTAAATCTGCTTTCACAAGGAAACATAGAAAGGGTCCCCACAGACTAAGAAGGATGGGGGTTCTACTCCAGGATTTTTCCGGTTCCCAAAAAGGATGGCCTTGGAGGCCCATCCTGGACATTTCCCTATTAAACCCCCTTCTTGCAAGTTCCATCCTTCCACATGCCTCCCCTTCAAACTCTTCTTCCACTACTGCCACCCACTGCGTTCATGGCCACTTTGCATCCGAAAGAAGCATATCTCCATATCCCCATCCACCCACACTACAGGAGGTTTGTACCCTTTACTATGCCATCATCACACTGCTTTGCCCTACTGCACCAAGGGACTTCACCAAGTGTCTCGCCCCAGCAGTAGACTACTGCAGAACAAAAGGCATCCAAATCTACCCCTACCTGGATGACCTCCTCATTCTAGCAGAAGAGGCAAGTACTCTCAAGGCTTACTTGAAATTCAGTATGTCCCTTCTCCAGAGTCTGGGCTTTACTCTCAATCTGTCCAAATCCTCTCTTACTCCAGCCCAAGGCCAAATCTTTTTGGGTTGCAAAATACAGACAGACCTGATGAGGGCTTTTCTTCCACAATACAAAGTCTCCTCCCTCAGCAGTTTCTTTCAGGAGTTGTTTCTTGTCAATCACAACTCCGCCAGGCAATTCTTCTGGATTCTAGGCCTCATGGCAGCTACTCTTTCTATGTTACCCCTGGCCAGGCTACACATGAGGAAGTTCCAGTGATACTTGAAAAATATCTGGTCCCAACACAATCGCCCCTTGGAATTCCAGGTGTCCTTCCTAACCTGCCTAAAGACAGAGTTGAGGTGGTGGATTCAACAAATAAATTGGAATCCAGGCCTCCCTGTCCAATCCACCAAACCAGTGCAATTCATGCACACACATGCCTCGGATCTAGTGTGAGATGCCACTATGAACGGTCTCAGGGTTCAGGCTCAATGGGAGCCCTCCCTCAAGAAAAAGCACATCAGTGTGAGGGAAATGACTGCTGTCCTTCTAGCCCTAAAGACCTTCCTTCCACTGTTACAAAGAGGCCACCAAATCTTTACAGACAACACAATTGTGATGTGATGCATCAACAAGCAGGGGGGACTAGATCCTACTTAATGTGCAGGCTTGCAACACAGGCATGGGAGCTGGCCTCCCAGTACAGTATCACTCTGCAGGCAGTCTACTTTCCATCTCAAGACAACCATCAGGCAGATGCCCTCAGCAGGTTTTTCTCTCAACATCACAAGTGGATTTTACACAGAGATGTGGGTCACCCCACAGATAGATCTATTTGCCTCCCCTCAGAACAGACAACTTAAGCTTTTCTGCTCCAGAATCGCCTCCCCACTAGCTTGGAGAGTGGATGTCTTTTCGATTTCTTGGAAGTGGCTGTTTCTTTATGCCTTCCCCCATTTCTCCCTAATTCAGAAGGTCCTGCTAAAAATCCAGAAGTACAATCCAGAAATCTTGCTGGTGAGTCCCTATTGGCTAAGGCAGGATTGGTTCCCCCTTCTTCTATCTCTTGCCAAGGGCAGTCACCACAAGTTGCCTCACAAGGTGGACCTACTCACAGCAGAAGGGGATTCCTCATTCACCTACACATGGAAACCCTCAGCCTAACCCTGTGGGTGATCAACTCTTGTTCCCTTTCTGACACCTTTATTTGGAGGATGTGCTTTCTATCCTGCAGAAGGCCGGGAAACCCACTACAAAGAGATCCTATGTCTCTAAATGGAAAAGGTTTTCCAGTTGGTGTCTTCAAAGGCAACTAGACGCCTTTAAAGCAGATGTCCCTCTAGTCCTAGCCTGTGTGTATGAGCATTTTAAATCAGAACTTTCATACTCTTCTGTGAAAGTACACTTATCTACCATTTCAGGCTGCTTACCTATGGACCCACCACTGCTTTCCAGGTTGGAAGTCAAACTTTTTTCCTAACGGGAGTCCTCCACGTCAGACCACCTAGAAAACCAATCCCCCCTCCTTGAGACTTGAGCTATGTTCTGGAAAAACTTACCACTGCCCCCTTTGAACCTGCAGCCTCTGCTTCTTTACAGATGTGTACCTGGAAGACTGTCTTGTTAATAGCCCTTACTTCAGCTGGGAGAGTCTCTGAATTGCAAGCACTCATGGCCTGTCCACCCTACACTGTCTTCCACAAAGATGGGGTATCTCTTTGTACCAACTCCTCCTTCGTGCCCAGAGTGGTCAGTGACCTCTCCCTCAACCAGTCTATTCACTTACCCACCTTTTAACCTTCTCCACAAAATGACAGTGAGAGAGTGCTTCACTCCCTTGATGTCCACAGAGAACTAAAATTCTCTCTGGATAAGACTAATAACATTAGAAGGTCCAATCAGCTCTTTGTATCCTTCCACCCCAGGGCCCTAGGGAGAGCTGTATCCAAACAGACTGTATCCTCCTGGATACACAAGACTGTTGCCTTCTGTTACTCTTTCCATGGCAAAGACTTAAAAGCCCATTCTACTAGAGTAGTTGTCTCTTCTGGGGCTTTCCTCAAGGGCCTAGATACGGCTACTATCCTAGAGGCAGCCACATGATCCTCTGTACATACCTTCATCAAGCATTACAAGTTGGACAACATCTCCAGCGCCATGGCAGGATTTGCAAGGGCCATCCTCCAAGGTTTCCTGGAAACTGCTACCGCTTCCTCCACCTTTTCTTCTGCTTGAGCTGTGGTACTCTCCCACAAATGAGAATACTGCAACATGACAACAGAAGGACATAGATTAGTTGTGTAAAATCTTAGCATAAACATAGATGTCCTACTCTTCCATGTTGCAGTATTCCTACCCTCCCTCGTAATCCCCTTCATGACACTTACCTTCTCTGGATGGCATCATTGTTCTCCTTAAACTGTCATCTGACTGGGCAGTCATTTCTGAGGGCTGTGTGTGCAGACGTCACATTTGTGGTCCATGGTTTATGGCCCTGCATGTGATGTCCCACGCACCTTACAGCAACCATGCTTAAGCTTCGGCATAGGAGCCAGACGTTCGGGTCGCCTGAGGCGGAGGATCCCATAAGTGAGAATACTGCAACGTGGAAGAGAGGGATATCTATGGTTATGGTACAATTTTACACAACTAATCTGTATTCCTTTCATGGTAAACGCCTTTTTTATTCTGTTAAGGCTCATTATACTAATGCTGTGGCTTCTTCTGGTGTTTTTTCAAGTGTTTTGATACTAACTATTCTTGAGACAGCTACCTGGACTGCTGTGCATACAGTTTACCAAGCACTACAAGTTGGATGGAATCTCCAGAACTAGAGCTGTTTTGCTAGTGCCATCCTTCATGGCTTCTTAGAGGGCTGTGCTGGTTCTTCCTCTTCCCAAATTTCTTCCTGATCTTTGGCACTCTCCCTAATGTAAAGAACACTGCAACAGTGAAATGGAAGGATATAGTATAGTTGTGTAAATCTTACCATAACAGTAGATGTCCTTCTTTTCACTGTGGCAATATTCACTCCGTCCCTCTGCCCCTGGTCCATTTCTGTTCTGTATGTACTGATTACCTCTTTCCTTGGATTGACATTCCTGCTGAGTTCTGAGGATGGTACATCTGGACGTTACCTTTATGTCCTACGCTATGCAAGAAGCATATGTGTGATGTACGGCGTACATTAAGGCAGCCTAATGACTTTGTTGCACTGGCCGGACGTCAGGCCACCCTTGGAAGGGAATAACTAATGTAAAGATCAGTGCAACAGTAAAGAGAAGAACATCTATCATTATGGTAAGATTTTACACAAGTGTACTTTCTTTTAAGTAAGAGACATTCTTTGCTTGGCTGGAACTGTTATGTACTTTGTCACTTATTTAATTAACAGGTGAGCCTAACTTACCTTGGTTAACAGTTTTGGTGTGTTATTTCATTGTTAATGTGCATGTTTGTGACGTGTTTGCAAATTACAGCCTTGTGGAAGGCAAATCTGTGTCCTAGTATTGTCTGATTAAGGATTTTTTTAAAAGAACTTTTGCATCTTTGCCCACATTTGAAGAACCCCTATCCTCCTTGTGATCTCTTAACTTCTTGGTGGCCAGGTAATTCTCTCAGGAGTCTGATGTCCTCATTGCAACTGTTGCATGTAGGAAATCCTGTCTGATTTTGCAGAGTTAAGTGTTCCATAGGGCTGATGTGCTTTTCCTTCCGAAAGTGGTTTCATATCTTTTAGACCATTCCATTTATCTACATGTTCTGATTGTTGAGGGGTGAATTCTTTAGTGACAAGAGTACCTTTCATACCCAGAATGTGCACTTCATCTCTTTTTACCTGAATAGAGTATGTGAGCTCCTGAAAGGAGAACAGTTGTTTCTCACTTGTATGGAGGAATGGATTGACACTCTATAAGAAAACCTTGATCTGAGTCTCCTCCAGCTGAATCATGTTTTTCTGTATCCATGTGGCTCTGTGTCTTTTCTGAAATACTGCTGTCAGTAATCACTCGCCCTGTGTGTGGTCGCTTTTGTTTGTTGCAGGAATGTCCCCATTGTGACCATTTTCCCATGGCTATATATCTTCTGTTTACATGGTTATCAAGTCTTATTGCTTAGACCGTGATGCCAGGAGTCTAGCTCTGTTTAATACCTCTGTGCTTCACTTATCTAAAGGACTTTTTCCAGCTGAAGCTGCCAAACAGTTTACATTTTTTAGTACTTGGATTTCCTTCTAAGTTACCCACCGAATAAGGCTGCCTTTTTTTGTATAACTGATACACACTCGCCTTAACATTTGATCTTGATAAAGTCTTTTGCAGTGAGTGCTTGCTGACCTTCAGCCATCCCGCTGTTTCTAGACAGCCTCTCCATGCTTTGGCTGTAGGCAAATTTTCCTTTTAAGTTGAGCAAGTATATTCTTTTGGTTTGTGATTAGCTTATCTGTCGAATCTGCTCACTGAGTTGGTGGGAGTTGAACTGAGTGGCAGGAAGCTAGTATGCTCTTCTTGCTCAATGAATGGTGGAATGCCAGAAGTCTGCTTTGCAGATCATTTGATATGAAGAGTGCATGTTATTTATTCCTTTGACTAAAATCACTACTTTAACACTCCTGTGCCATCCTCAGACTGTACATGTTTCTGTTTCTTCCTGAACTGACTCTTTTCTTAGCGCATGCAAGCATGCACCCTTTTCAGAAGTGGACATAACCAAATCTGAGTAACCCTGTGTAGTCTGTTCAGATTCAGTGCATGTATACAGCATGTGAACACTAAAACTGACCTCACAAGAGGCAAACTGTACAGGCCAGGCTAGGGCAGAATTTCCATACAAGAGACATTCAAAAAGATTAAAAGAAGAAATAAAAATACTTGCACAAGAAACACTGTCAAAAGCTTAAAATGCAGATTTATTTTAATTAATACAGCAGATTCATGAAAACATTTAATTAGACCAAGAAGCTTTGGGCTGTTGGGAAAAAGAAGCGATGAAGCGCAATACAAAAAACAAAATCTAGAGATTTTTGAAAGGTATAAAAAAGAAATGTGGACATGGAAGGAAAGAGAGATCCGATATGGTGCAGTATTTATGCAAAGGAGAAAGCCAAACTAATCAATACAAAAAAGCACCTCCAAAGATATTTGAAGCGAAATGCAGGCAAAGGCACCCAGATGTTAAAAATTTCACAATACAAAAAATAAGATCACAAAGGGGGAACTTAGAACAGAAGATTAGTAAAACAGAAGTTAGAGAAATATAAGCTGAGGTTATGGAATACCTGTGAAGTGAAGAATTTAGTGTAGAAAGTATAACATAGGCTATGGCAAACCATGATTGAACAAGTCCCCAAAGTCGGGAGAAATGGATGCAGCAGGAGACATCTGAAGTAGAAAAAGTTTTAATATGGTGCAACGTTTATACAAAGGTGAAAGCAAAACTAATTGGTACAAAAAAGCGGCTCCAAAAATATTTGAAGAGAAATGCAGACAAAGGCAGCCGGACATGGAAGATTTCACAATACAAAAAAAGTAAGAAAACAGTGAGGAAAGTCGAAAAGAGAATTAGTAATGGAGTAGTTAAGGAAATAGAAATTGAAGCTATGGATTGCCAGCAAAGTGAAAGATTTAGTGTGGAAAATCCAACTCTGGTAGCTTTACAGCACAGTGAAACAGTGACTCTCCAAATTAAGGAGAAAAGTGGAACAGGAAGCATTTGATCACTTGCAACATGAAGATTCTCTCGAGCCTTCAGTAGGAAACCAGTGCAAAAGTACATTTGGAGTTGCACAGCAAAGGAAGGAGCAGGAGACAGTGGCAACTCTAATGCTGTTAGTGTTCTGGAGTGATAGGCCAGTGAGATCCCGTATGAAAGAGAAATGGATGTTGATACGGGATGCAGCTGAAGAGAATGTCACGGGAAGATGTTCTGGAACATCTGAAGTAGTTTACATAATTTGGTCTTCAACCTGTGGGTTACAGATCCGTATCAGATCCGAGCCGGCAACTTTTACTAGCATCAGGTTCGAGCTCCAAACTCCTCCCCTTACCCATAATACACCTGCACTGCCTTCCATCACCAGATCTTGTTTGCCGTGAATAGCTTATGCATCGTGTTCTCTTGAGCTCTAACTTAGTCAAGTGGGTAAAACCTTTTTGAGTATCTTTTTCTTCAGAATTTTGTTAGATAATGTTAGTATAGGTCCCCTTCCTCCTCTCCTCACTTGGTGCATCAAGTTAAGAGTTTTAGGATACTTAGAGTAGTTTGTACTGTTGTGTGATCGTAACCCCCCCCCCCCACAGTGTTTTCTGTGTACGAGTGTGGTGTGTGTGCCAGTTAGAAACTGACTTTTTTCTTAAGTTCTCTTTCCACCGAGATAGTATGGCTGAAAAGCTTGTTTTCAAGCGTTGCACAGTCTGTGACCATAACTTATCCCCTGCGGATGGCCACGCACTGTGTGTTTTGTGCTTGGGTGTGGCCCATCTGAGTGTGGACTGCAGCATATGTGCAGGCTTCAACCCCCGTGCCATTAAAGATAGAAAGGCCAAGTTGGCCCTCAGAGGCCTTCTTCCCCTTTCAGAATCTGATTCGTCTCCGGCTTCGTACACAGCAGCTGCTGTGGTCGCCTCTCCTACCTCTGGCTTCTCCTCCCTCCCAGGCTGGAACTCAAACTACTGTACCCAAGCCTGTGGTAGCGGAGCAGAAAAGAGGTAGAGAGAGGGAGAGAGAGTTGAAGGTGAGGGAAAAGGGAAAGAGGTCTCCAGACCTCGCTTCACCTACAAAGATGCCACAGATCCGTGACTCCCCTCGGCTTTGATCTCCGAGGTTCTCCCTGGAGCCGGAGGAGACGCATTCAGCTTCTTCGGCCTTGGTGCCCCGACACATCAGGTCGGAGTCCGTGACCTCGTTGAGGTCCACCCGGTCCTTGTCTGACATGGAGCTGGATAAAATGATGAGGAAGTTTATCTGTAATCTGATCCAGATGGGGGTCTTGCCAGCCCCCCCCCCCATAGCTCCTCTGATCCAACCTTCAGGTTTGGAGTATTTGGATCCGAGGTTGGCAGCTGCCTGGAGCGCATCAGATCCGAGCCGCTCTTGGAGCCGGAGCTTGGATGTCGGATCTGAAGGAGTGGAACCTTTTTCTTCGGCACCGACTTTGTCAGGCCAGGTTCCCTCCCTTGGAGCTCCATCCATCTTGGGCCTGACTCAGATTCTCTCGGACCCAGGGAGACTGGCCTCCTTATTGGTTTCTCAGGAGGTTCACTCTCCTTCGGCATTCGACGTGGTAAAAAGGGTTCTCTCCGCTTGATCAAGACCCCTGACTACCCCTTGAACTCCACCCAGACCCCCTTGGCTCTGTCTACAGTTCCCATTGTTTTACCAGAGGGGCAGCCTGTGCTTGAAGAGCCCCAGACGGTTCCCCCCAAGGAACAAGTGGCTTGCGAGCTCCTCCCCGAAGAGCCCCACCGGAGAGGTACCTCGCAAGCATACTTGCAAGAAGAGGCACTTGGACTCCCCCCCCCTCCCCCCGAGTCCCTCACTGAGGACACAGACTTGAATGATGGAGAAGGTTCCCCTAGGTCACCTCCTGAGAATGTCTCCTTTGGAGACCTCATGGAAATCCTGCGCCAGCAGGGAGGTTGGTCTGCCCCCAAATCTTCTTCTGATGAGTCCGTGTTCTGGAGGCTTTCGGCACGGGCCCATCTACTTCCTGGGTGTCCCCTCCTGCGGATCTTTTGGTGGATATGGTCACCTCGCAGGCATGGAAGGAACTGGACACCATGGAACCTATCCTAAAAAGACCAGATAAGATCTTAAGCCCCCCGATAGAGACAGACCAGCATGGAACAAGGGCTCCCCTGTAGACGCCATGGTGGTAGCAGCAGCCACTAAGAAGGAACTTGCTCAGGAGAGTTCCTCGGTCCATCCTCCTGACAGAGAGTCGCAGAAGATGGACCGCATAAGGTAGCGGGTTTACGCTTCAGCTACCTTTTCCATTAGGGTGCTGGACTTACCTGACCCATGTCACCAGACTCCAACGCGACCTGGTAAAGGAGCTGGTGGAGTCCCCCCCCCCCCCAAGTCCATGTCGGAGGAGGACAAGGCTTCGTTCTCCACGAGGATGGCCACTTTAAGAGCAGTATCTGACACATCCATGTGACTCCTTTCACATGCTACCGAAGGAGCAGCTAGTGTGGCTGGGTCCAGTGTGTCCATGAGGTGCAACGCCTGGCACAGGTTATGTCAGTTTTCCGAACCTTTAAAGGTGTCCTTTGCCAATGCCCCTTATGATGGCTCTACACTCTTTTGTAAGACTGTCAGAGACATTAGTCCAGAGTGAGGAGGACGGAATGACACTGTCTGCCATCGAGATCTGCTTCTCTAACCTTCAAAGGTCCTTTTTGCGGAACCAGAGAGGGCAAAAGAAGATGTGGTTCCGGCAGTCACAGTATTCCCAGGACACTCAGGGCTCTTCTTCCTCCAGAGGCACAGGGGGACAGAATGGACGCCGGCCCAGAGGCAGAGGGGGTCCAAGGAACTTTGGGTTTCGAGAAACTTTCTCGGACAGACCCGGGCAGCAACCCTGAGGGGTTGCCCGACTGCTCTACTCTGGAGGCAGTCGGGGTACGATTGTCCTTGCACCTAGCAGCATGGGATCATAACGGACCACTGGGTGCTTCAAATCATATCCAGAGGATACTCTATCCCCTTTGTGGGTTCCCCAAAATCTCCCAGACACCTCCTGGATGTACCACCCACACAAAGGGGAGGCAGCAGCACAGGAAATTTCCAAGCTGCTAGAAAAGCGAGCCGTCGAAACCGTCCCCCCAGATCGGTACGGATCGGGCTTCTACTCCAGGTTCTTGTTGGTGCCAAAGAAAATGGCAGACTTAAGACACATTCTGGACCTCTCTACCCTGATCCTGTCGGTTGCCAAAGAGAAGTTTCAGATGGTCATTTTACAGTCCGTCATGCCGTACCTGCAAGAGAGCAACTTGATGTGCTCGTTAGACTTGCAGGATGCTTACTATCACATAAAAATGCACAGAAGCTCCAGGAGGTTTTTCTGCTTCCAGCCAGGAGTCAGTCATTACCAATTTCAAGCCCTACCCTTTGGTCTCATCACAGCCCCCAGGGTGTTTACCAAAGGGATGGTGGTGGTAGAGGCTCACCTGAGGCTTCAGGGGATTCAGGTCTATCCGTACCTGGATGATTGGCTCCTCATTGCTCCCATCAGGCGTCTACTCTCCCAAACCAGGGATTATTTCCTAACTCTTGCCCTGCATTTGGAGATCACAATCAATGCATCCAAATCTTTCCTAAATCCTGTACAGGTGACAGACTACATTGGTGCCAGGATAGATATTCTTCAGTGAAAAATCTTCCTTACCTCAGAGAGAGTTCAGAACCTGAGGTGCATATCTCCCTTATCTCCCAACGGTGGAATCGGTGTTGAGGGCCTTAGGCTTGATGGTGGTGATGACCATAACTCTTCCCCCATGTGCTCGGTTACACATGAGAATTATACAGTGGACTCTGGCTGTTCAATGGTCCCTGTTGGAACTGCCATTGACATATCCACTTCAACTCGGTCAAGTCTGTCTGTTGTCCCTCATATGGTGGATGTGCTCTCCAGACATTTTGGAGGACGACCTTTTGTTCCAGCCCCAGTCCAAACCACAGTGACCACGGATGCCTCCCAACTCGGGTGGGGGGGGGGGCATTGTTCGAGCAAGATGGTCCAACGCCTGTGGTCTTCCATAGAGACCAACTTGCACATAAATGTCCTAGAGATGAAGGGCGGTCCTTCTAGCATTGCAACTTCATGCCTTCTTCCTCTGGGGACGATTGCTATTCAGTCCGGCAACATGTCAGTAGTCTGGTATATCAGCAAACAGAGAGGGACCAGATCTTACCCCCTTTGTTGCGAGGCCCTGAGAGTATGGGAATGGGTGATCTCCACTGGTCGCTTTCTCAATGCAACGCACATTCCGGTACAGTCCAGTATCCTAGTGTACAGGATAAGTCTGACCATTCTGATGCTTTATGAGTGGTCTCTGAATCTGTCAGTAGCGGAACAGATCTTCAACGAGTGGGGTCAACCTTGCTGCGATCTCTTTGCATCTCCTTCCAACGTGAAGTGCAGCAAGTTTTTTGCTCTGAACCCCCTGCCGGGGGAGTCCCCCAGAGATATTCTAATTCATGCTTGGCCTCCCAGTCTTCTGTATGCTTACCCGTCAGTACCTCTCATTCCGAGGTTTCTCCAGAAAGCTCGTCGACTGGGGAGCAAAGTGATCCTCATTGCCCCGTTCTGGCTTCACCAGGTATTGTTTCCCTTTCCTTTGGTCTCACCACCTGGCTGCACCTTGGATCCTAGATCCCATTCAGGATTTAATTTCACACCCTTCGGGGGTGCCTCATTTGTATCTGGACAGCCTGAAGCTCACAGCTTGGCTGCTCCAGTTGCCGTGATTGCTAGGACTCCTGGATTATACTCCTCCAGATCTATTTTGGTGGCTGCTCATAAGTCTTCAACCAGGAAGGTTTATCGCAGCAAGTGGAAACGTTTTTGCTGCTGGGCCTCTCAACGGAGTTTAGACCCTTTCACGGCTCCTATTTCTGCCATTCTTGATTTTCTAGCTGATATTTTTCAACACAAAGCTAGTTCTTCTACTGTCAAAGTTCAGTTGGCTGCCATCTATCATTTTCATGTGGGCGAGAATTCTGCCGCTTTAGCCTCTTCCAGACTGTGTAAAGCCTTTATCAAAGGCACCTTTTTGTTACGCACCACGGTCAAAGATCTTGTTCCCCCATGGTACCTCACTATGGTTCTTCAAGCTTTGGTCGCTCCACCTTTCGAGCCTGCCACAACTGCAGATCTGAAATTTTTATCTTGGAAAACAGCTTTTCTGGTGGCTATTACCTCTGCAAAAAGGGTTTCAGAATTACAGGCCATGTCCATCAAAATTCCTTACATGATTTTTCACAAAGATAGTGTTTCCCTTCGAACCAATCAATCCTTTCTTCCTAAGTTGGCATCACCAGTCATTATCAATCAGACCATCAATTTGCCCGTGTTTTTTCCTAATTTTCGTAACAAGATGGAATGCAAACTCCACATGTTGGATTTTCATAGACAGTTACGATTCTATTTGCACAGGGCAAAAAATTGCCGTAAATCTGATCAATTGTTAGGTTTCCCCAAAAAGGGTTTATAGAAGGATACAATCTCCAAGGTCACTATAGTTAGATGGATTTCTTCATGCATCCTGCAGGTCTATAAGGACAGAGGCATGTCTCCTCCAGGTCAGGTGAAAGCTCATTCCACTAGATCCATGGCTACGTCTGCGGCCTTTTGGTCTGGAGTGTCTTTGGATGATATTTGATGATGATCTTCGTGTTTCACTGTTGCAGTCATCACATTTGGGTTATCTGCTTGCAGTAGCCCTCAGTCGGCCTGATTATCAAAGTCTTAGGTCAGTTGCTGTCTCATCTTCCTTGAGGTCAGGTAGTCAGGGGTATAAAGCATGTAGCCGATGCCATTACATCAGTTTTTCTTGCCATGCGGTGCCCGAAACAAAAGCAGTTTGCAAGTGCCGGTCAGCCGACTCCAGAAATTTTCGTTTTTGAGTTTCAGAACTGAAGTCTTCAACTAAAGCTAAGTACCCCATTGGGGAAACTTTTTCTTGCTCTAAACCGATGTCAGTAAGTCAGTAATTGTATTTCTTGTGGAAAGCAAATACCTCATAAAGATTTTCATTTGCAATGTATTCCTTGCCTAGGCCCTGACCACGACGTTCCTCGCTGTCGGTTTTGTGCCTTATTTAAACAACAAACTATTCGTCGTCTGTATATTTACGCTTCTAAATATTTTGGTACTCTGTTCAATTATCCAGAAATGTCTTCGGTAAGCAACCCGACTACCGACATTCTGAAAAAAACGTAGAGATAAAGACAGACAGGCCACCTAGGTCCAAAGCTGCCGACAACGCTTCTCCTAAGCTAGTCACCAGTTCGCCGATACTCAATGAGGTGCTTTCGCAGCCCCTGATACCCGCTACTTCAGATTCGCAGGCCTCTACTGAGACCCATTCGGAGTCCGGTATGCCACGAGATGCTTCAACTGTGGAACCTGCGGATGTCTCTACCTTGCTTGGGTCCAGAGCCACTGTGCAGGCACCGGCTTTTGAGGGTGTATTCATGCCTACTGACTTGCATATTAAACAGACGCCATCTTCTTCTTCAAGGCCTAAAACTCGAACCATGCCTAGAAAACCAACGGCCAGACTGCTTGGTCAGGACTCTATGCCTAAAAAACAAATGATAAGAATGGCTGAAGACCTTATTACTTTTTATCAGGGGAAGCCAACCTTCTCCCTCTAAGAGACCTAGGACTGAATTTGCTTATGATACTTCTGAGTAGGATTCTGAAATTTCTGTTTCCTCTGAGGACCATGATTTACCCTCATCTACCTATGAGGATTCTGATGCAGAGGACTCTTCCCTCTGCTTCCCCTCCAGAGGATTTCTCTTTTGGTGAAACTTTGCATACTCTTAGGGAGCATTTCTGCTGGGAAAGCCAGGATAACTCTGATTCTAAAAAGAGGCTTAGTGATTTCTTACTCTTGCCCCAACACATGCCTTTAGCTATCCCCCCTGTACTGGACATTGTTGATGATGCCTTTTCGGAATCTAACTTGGCCCCTGACTCTTTACCTCCTGCTCCCAGAAAACCTGATAGATATTACAGGGTTCCTGACTCTCACAAGTTCCTTTTTAGAAATCCTACTGCGGATCATGAGACCATTTCACAGGGACCCAAGGGCATTAAGGCTACTACTGCCAAAAATCCTACCCCCTCTAATAGAGATTCCAGGGCGCTGGATAGATGGGGTAAGAAGGTATACACTTCTGCAACTTTGGCCATTAGGGCCTTAAACTGCCAGTTTCATATGTTACAGTATCAGCAGCATATTATTGCATTGCCTAAACAGAAAATTATGTTGATTCCTGACTGTGCTGAAATTAAGGATTTACAGGATTTAATGCATTCTGCTGAACAAGTTGGAAAACATATTTTGCAATGTGGTTTTGATTCACTAGAGGCATGTTGCAGGGCTGCTGTCACTGGGTCTGTACTTAGAAGGCATGCTTGGCTTAAGGAGCAATCTTTGCCAGATCATGTTAAAGCTAAATTGCTTGATGCTCCCTTAAATCAGGACCATCTGTTTGACAGCAAAGCAGAAGTAGTACTTAAAAAGAGGGAGGAAAAAGCTAAAGCTATGTAAACTGTCAAAGATTTCCTACAGGTACAGCCTCCAAGATTTAGTAGGCATTGGCCCTCTAAGAATTGTTCCTTTCCTGCCTCTTCCAGGCCTTCTCAGTCCAAACCCAGAACCAGCAGAACACCCAGGCTTCAGTCCCAAGGTATGCACAGGACTAAGCAGTGGGGGGGGGGGCTCCCACTTCCAAATCAGGGAGTAGTAAGACTCCCCCCTATGGTAAACTGTCTCAGTGACTTAACTTTTAAACTTCCAAGCCGTTCTCAACTGACTGCTCCTTTAGCGGGGAAAGATTGCTCTGCAGACAAAAAACTGGGAACTAATTACCCAGGACAAAGGGGTTTTAAATATAGTTTCCCAAGGATACAGATTTCACTTCCACACGTTACCAACCCCAAACAGTTGGCCATATCTACCCCCAAATCAGTGGGCAGAGGCTCAAAAGCAAGTACTCTCTCTCTTAAGCATAAGGGCTATTCAAACTGTACCAGAAGAGGAAAAGGGACAAGGTTTCTCCTCAAGACTTTTCCTGGTACCCACAAAAGACAACTCATGGCATCCTATCCTGGACCTTTCTATCCTAATCACCTTTTTGGTGATCCCAAAATTCAAGATGCTAACTCTTCACCAGTTGCTTCCTAAGCTAGGCAAGGATGCCTGGTTGGCAACACTGGATTTAAAGAAAGCCTGCCTGCACATCCCAGTCAGGGAATCTTGCAGAAGATACCTATGCTTCAAAGCAGGCTACATGCACTATTAGTTCTCTGCACTGCCCTTTGGCTTGTCTACTGCGCCCAGGGTATTCACAAAGTGCCTAGCTCCAGTCATTGCATTTTGCAGGCAAATAAATATTCAAGTATACCCATACCTGGACGATTGTCTAATTCAGGCAGAAAGCCAGGACATACTTTTGAATCATCTGGCATTTGTACAAAATGTGCTAACTTGTCTGGGGTACACCATAAATGAAAATAAATCACATCTTGTACCCTGCCAACAAATTATATTCCTGCGAGCAAGCTTGAACACAACTTCCCAGATGGCTTTCCTCACGCCAGGGAAACAAATTCATTTGACAGCTTACTTCAAACTAATGGCCAGAAAAACCCTGCTCTCTGCAAGGCAAATACTGCAAGCCTTGGGGTTCATGGCCTCCTGCATTCTCCTAATTCCATATGCAAGACTGCATATGAGGAACCTACAATGGTATCTAAAAAGCTTATGGTGTCAACATTCTCAGGATCTAGAAGCAATGATTCCTGTCATACATTGCCTACAGTTGTAGTTCCTTTGGGCAGAGGCCTGCCACCAAACCAAGGGACTACCATTCACTCTACCCCCTGCCGCCCAAACCCCAACAACAGACATATCAGATTATCCATGGGGGGCTCACCTGGCAGGGAAGTGCATTCAGGATAAATGGAACCCAAGTCAAATGCACCTGCATATCAATTAGAAAGAAATGTTAGCTGTACAGAGTGCTCTGACAACCTTCAAGGACCACATTCTTCCAGGACAATTAATGGTAAGGACAGACAACGCCACTGTTGTGTGGTACATAAACAAGCAGGGGGGCACCCATTCATACGCCCTCTGCAGACTAGCCATGGCTCTGTGGAACACAGCCTTGAGCTACCAAGTACATCTACTGGCTCATTTCCTGCCAGGAAAGCTAAATACACTGGCAGACGAACTAAGCAGAAATCTCATGGACCCACACCAGTGGAAACTGGAACCAAAGACTTTCAACATGTTCATAAATAAATGCCGAGCCCAGATATAGACCTGATTTCCTCCCCCAGAACTACCAACTGGACAAATTCTGCAAAAGGACTCTCCACAAACAAGCTTGGAAAGTGGATGCCCTGTCCTTCAACTGGAAACATGTATCAGTTTATGCCTTTCCTCCTCTGCCTCTCCTCTCCGAAGTACTACTAAAGAATCAAGCAGGACAAACAAGGATGATACTGATTGCACCGGACTGGCCATGCCAACACTGGTACCCCCTTTTGCACAGTGTGTCACTACTGGCATCTGCCTCAAACCCCTACCTCTGCTGTCCCAGCAGGAGGGCCAGATTCTGCATCCTCTGCTTCAAACCCTGAACCTGGCAGCCTGGCTAATTGCTTGACCTCTCTGTTACCATCCCTCAATAAACAAGTGTTGGATGTCATTTTGGAGGCAAGGAGGCCTAGTACTAGAAAATATTATGCTGAAAAATGGAAAAGATTCTGTTCCTGGAACCAAACTCAAGGGATGGACACAGCAGCGCCCAGTTTAACTCAAATTCTTCCGTACTTGATGCTTCACAAGGGCCTTTCTTTTTCCTCCATCAAAATGCATGCCTCAGCCAGTTCAACTCATTATAACACAGAACCACTCCTCTTCTCTCATCCACTGCTCAAGCAGCTCCTCAGAGTGGGCAAAAACTTAAGACCACCCAGGAGAGCCCAACTCCAGCCTGGGACCTTAACTTTGTATTGGAAAAACTCACTCTACCTCCTTTTGAGCCAGCTGCAAGTGCAGAGTTAAAATTCCTTTCTTGGAAAACAGCCTTTGTTTTAGCAATCACTTCAGCAAGAAGGGTATCTGAATTACAGGCCCTTATGGCAGTGGAGCCTTTCATCATCTTTCATGTGGACAAGATGTCCCTCAGGTCCAACTCCTCCTTCATGCCAAAGGTGGTATCCAGTGTGGCACTTAATCAGTCCATTCATTTGCCAACCTTTTTTTCTAATCCACGGAACCAAGGGGAACGGGCACTGCACTCCTTAGATGTGCACAGACAACTTGGATTTTACTTGGACAGGACTAAACCTCAAAGGAAATCTGAACAACTGCTGGTGGCATTTGCTGCAGGGGCAGAGGGGAAGGCCATTTTCAAAGCAAAACATTTCTAAATGGATAGGCCATTGCATTCATTTCTGTTATAAGCACCATGGAAAACTTATCCCGCAGGAGATAAGACCACACTCAACCAGGGCTGCATCTACCTCTACTGCCTTTCTCAGAGGTGTCCCTACCAGGGACATCCTAGAAGCTGCTACCTGGAGTTCTGTACTTTCACCAAGCATTACCATTTGCCTATTTTCTCTAAATCCAGAGCTGGTTTTGCCACTGCAGTCCTGCAGGGACTTATAGCTGGTCCTAATGCTGTCTGAATTCCTCCTCCCATCCTTAGCTTTCGGAATCTACCCAAATGTGATGACTGCAACAGTGAAACATGAAAAACATAGTACAGTTGTGCACACTTACCATAAATGTAGATGTTGGAGTGTATTCACTGTTGCAGTCCTGGTTACCTTCCCTCCAGCCCCCTGGCTTCTTTTGGCTATTCCTCTTTTCTCCTTTACTATGCTTAAAAGCATTTTGGTGTATTCGATTTTTTGTTGGAGGTATAAACTTGCATATTTATATTTAATTGCTTCCCATTAGGGGGGCACCTGACATCTGGGGCAAGGAAACACTGATGTAATGGTGTCGGCTGCATGCTTTATACCGCTGACGTCATGGAAGATGAGGCAGCAACCGACGCAGGACCCAAGACTTTGATAATCAGGCTGACTGAGGGCTACTGCAAGCAGATAACCCAATGTGTTGACTGCAACAGTGAATAGACTCTAACATCTACATTTATGGTAAGTGTGCACAACTGTACTTTCTTCGTGTTTTACTGTTGCAGTCCTCACATTTGGGTTATCTGCCTGCAGGTAGCCCTCAGCCGGCCTGAATACCAGAGTCTTCGGATTTCTGCGTCGGATGCTGTCACTTCTTCCTTGACATCAGGTTGTCAGGGGTATAGAACATGCAGCTGATGCCATTACATCAGTCTTCTTGCCATGCGGTGCCCAAAGCAGAAGCAGTTCGCAAGTGCCGGTCGGCAGACTCCTGAAATTTTCGTTTTCGAGTTTCAGACCCGAAGTCTTCAAAAAAGCTAAGTACCCCATTGGGTATCCTTTTTCTTGCTCTAGATGACAGTAAAAGTAAACAATTGTTTTACCTGTGGAAAGTAAATACCTGCATAGAGATTTTCATTCCTACTGCATCCCTTGTTTAGGCCTAGACCACGACGTCCCTAGTTGTCGGTTTTGTGCCTTGTTCAACGCCCGAACTATTCGTCGTCAGGCTATTTTTGCAGCTAATTATTTTCGTACTCGTTCTGTGTACTCCGAAATGGCTTTGTCAAGCCATCCGACTACCGATATTCCGAAAAAATGTAAGGATAAAGACAGACAGACCACATAGGTCCAAAACTGCCAACAATGCTTCCGTTAAGCTAGTTGCCAGTCCGCCGGTACTCAGTGAGGCGCTTTTGCAGCCCCTGATACCCACTACTTCTGATTCGCAGGCCTGTACTGAGACCCATTCGGAGTCCGGTATGCCGCGAGATGCTTCTTCGACTATGGAACCTGCAGATGTCTCTACCTTGGATGGATCTGAAGCTGCTGTGCAGGCACCAGCTTCTGAGGGTGTATTCAGGCCTACAGACATTCATATTAAACTGACACCATCGTTTTCTTCCAGGCCAAAAACATGCACCACGCCTAGAAAACTGACCAAACCGCAGACTCAGGCCCATATGCCTAAAAAACAAATGCTTTGAATGGCTGAAGACCTTGTTACCTTAATTAGAGGAAGCCAGCCTTCCCCCTCTGAGACCTAGAACGGATTTTCTTCTGATTCTTCTGATCAGGAATCTGATATTTCTGCTCCTTTTGATTACCAGGATTTGCCCTTATCTACTTATGAGGATTCTGATGCAGAGGATTCTATACCCCCTGCTTCCCCCTCCAGAGGATTTTTCTTTCCGTGAAAACTTGCACATTCTTAGGGAGCATTTCTGCTGGTAAAGCCAGGATTACTCTGACTCTAAAAAGAGGCTTAGGGAATTCTTACTACTACCTTAACACAGGCCTTTACCTATCCCTCCTGTTCTGGACATTGTATATGATGCTTTCTTGGAATCTAGCCTTACCCCAGACACTTTACCTCCAGCTCCCAGAAAACCTGACTGGTACTACAGAGTACTTGACTCTCACAAGTTCCTCTTCAAGAATCCTTCTGCGGATCCAGAGACCATTTCCCAAGGACCAAAAGGCATTAAGGTTACGTTTGCCAAAAATTCTACCCCTTCTGATAGAGATTCTAGAGCCTTTAGACAGATGGGGTAAGAAGATATACACGTCTGCTACTTTGGCCAATAGGGCTTTAAATTGCCAGTTTCATATGTTAAAATCAGCAGCATGTTATGGGGCTACATAAACAGAAAATTATGTTGATTCTTGGCTGTACTGAACATAAAGAATTACAGGATTTAATGCAATCTGCAGAACAAGTTGGTAAACGTACTTTGCAATGTGGTTTTGACGCCTTAGAAGCATCTTGCAGGGCTGCTGTCACTGGGTCTGTAATTAGAAGGCATGCTTGACTTCAGGAACAAAACTTGCCAGATCATGTAAAAGCTAAATTACTGGATGCTTCCTTATACCAAGACCACATTTTTGGCAACAAAGCAGAAGTAGTCCTTAAAAGGATGGAGGAAAAAGCTAAATCTATGCAAACTGTTAAGGATTTCTTACAAGTGCAGCCTCCCAGATTCAGTAGGCATTGGCCTTCCAAGAATTGGCCCTTTCCAGCCTAGTTAAGGCCTTCTCAGTCCAAACCCAGGAACAGCAGACCACCTAGGTTATAATCTCAGGCTACGTACAGACCTAAACAGTGGGAGCTCCCACTTCCAATGCAGGAAGTAGTAAGCCACCCCCCTACGGAAAAATGGCGCAGTGACTTAACCCTTCCGAGCCCTGCTCAACTACCTGCTCCCTTGGGAGAAAAGCTTGCCCTGCATGCAAAAAACTGGGAACTCATTACCCAGGACAAATGGGTTTTGAACATGGTTTCCCAAGGAAACCGATTCCATTTCCACGCACTACCAACCCCACATGGGTGGCCAGACCTACCCCCAAACCAGTGGGTGGGGGCCCAATAGCAGTTTCTCTCTTCTAAATATCAGAGCTATTCAACCTGTCCCAGCAGAACAAAGGGGACAAGGTTTTTATTCAAGACTTTTTCTGGTACCCAGAAAAGACAACTTGTAGTGTCCCATCCTGGACCTCTCTATTCTCAACACCTTTCTGGTAGTTCCAAAATTCAACATGCCAACTCTGCAACAGCTTCTTCCCATACTAGCCAAGGATGCCTGGCTGGCAACCCTAGACTTAAAGGAAGTTTACCTCCACGTCCCAATAAGGGAATCTTGCAGGAAATACCTACGCTTCAGGGCAGGCTCCATGCAGTATCAGTTCTCTGCACTTCCCTTTGGCTTATCTACTGTGCCCAGGGTATTCACAAAGTGTCTAGCTCCAGCCACTGCATTTTGCAGGTAGAGAAATATTCAAATTTACCCATACTTGGACGATTGTCTTATTCAGGCAGAAAGCCAGGACTGGATATTACAACACCTGGCATTTGTAATGAGACTTCTAACCTCTGTGGGGTACACCATCAACGAAAAGAAATCTCACCTAGTATCCTGCCAACAGATTGTATTCCTGGGAGCAAGCTTGAACACAACTTCCTAGATTGCATTCCTCACTCCGGGGCAACACGTTTATTTGACAACCTACTTCAAACTTTTGGCCACAAAACCCCAGTTATCTGCAAGGAAAATACTGCAAGCCATGGGGTTTGTGGCCTCTTGCATTTTACTAATTCCATATACAAGACTGCATATGAGGAAACTCCAGTGGTATCTAAAAAGCCTATGGTTTCAACATTCTCAGGAGCTGGAAACAATGATTTCTGTCATTCCTTGTATGAAGACAGAGTTCCTTTGGTGGGCAGAGGCCTGCTACCACAATAAGGGACTCCCTTTCACTCTACCCCTTGCCGCCAAAACCCTAACAGACGCATCAGACTATGCATGGGGGGCTCACATGGCAGGGCAGTGCATTCAGGGCAGATGGAACCCAAGACAGATGCACCTGCATGTCAATCAGAAAGAAATATTAGCTGTACAGAATGCCCTGACAGCCTTCAAAGACCGTATTCTTCCAGGGCAACTATTGGTAAAGACAGACAACACCACAGTTATGTGGTACATAAACAAGCAGGGGGGAACCCACTGGTACCCTCTCTGCAGACTAGCCATAGCTCTGTGGAACACAGCTTGAGCTACCAGGTACACCTGGAAGCTCAATTCCTGCCAGACAAACTAAATTCACTGGCAGAGGACAACAGCAGAAATCTCATGGACCCACACGAATGGAAACTAGAACCCAAAATATTCAACCTCCTGAGGAACAAATGGGGGACTCCAGAGGTTGACCTGTTTGCCTCCCCTCAAAACTACCAATTGCACAAATTTTGCACATGAACTCCCCCACAGCTAAGCTTGAAAAGTGGATGCCCTGTTCTTCACCTGGGAAAGCATCTCAGTTTATGCCTTTCCCCCTCTGTCTCTCCTTTTGAAGGTCCTACTAAAGATCAAACAGGACAAGCCAAGGACAATACTGATTGCACCAGACTGGCCACGCCAGCACTGGTACCCCGTCTTGCACAGTATGACACTGCT
The DNA here is from genome assembly GCF_019279795.1 of Protopterus annectens. Lineage (NCBI taxonomy): Eukaryota > Metazoa > Chordata > Ceratodontiformes > Protopteridae > Protopterus > Protopterus annectens. The sequence goes on from NC_056745.1 coordinate 877,791,838, forward strand.
GCAACCATGGCACCTGCCACAGACCCCGTCCCTGCTGTCCCAGCAGGCGGGCCAGATTCTGCACCCTCAGCTTCAAACCCTGAACCTTGCAGCCTGGCTTATTCCTTAAGCGCTCCCCTAGCATCCCTCAGTAAGCAGGTACTGGATGTCAGTATGGAGGCAAGGAGGCCTAATACTAGAAAATCCTATGCTGTAAAGTAGAAAAGTTACTGTTCCTGGAGCTTAGCTCGGGATGGGCACAGTAGTACCCAGCTTACCTCATATTCTACAGTATTTAACAGAAATGCTCCAGAAGGGCCTATCCTTCTCGTCAATTAAAATTCATGCCTCTGCCATTTCAGTACATTATAATACTGAGCCACCCCTCTTCTCTCACCCCTTGCTAAAGCAATTCCTTATAGGGGCAAAAAATGTAAGGACCCCCCCCCCCCCCCCCAGGAGAGCTCTCACTCCAGCCTGGGACCTTAACTTTGTATTTGAAAAGCTCACTCCCCCCCCCCCCCACCTTTGAACCAGCTGCTACAGCTGAGTTGAAATTCCTTTCTTGGAAAACAGCCTTCCTTCTAGCCATTACTTCAGCTAGAAGAGTGTGAATTACAGGCCCTCATGGCAGTGGGAACCATTCATTATCTTCCATGCAGACAGGGTTTCCCTCAGGACTAATCCTTCTGTTATACCCAAGGTGGTGTCTTCTGTGGCCCTAAATCAGTCCATTCATTTGCTTACCTTTTTCCCTAATCCACAAAACAAAGTGGAATGAATACTGCACTCTGGACGTGCACAGACTACTTAGATTCTATTTGGACAGGACTAAGTCTGTCAGAAAATCTGAACAGCTGCTAGTTAGCTTTGCTGCAGGGGTAGAGGGCAAGGCTATTTCAAAGCAAACCATTTCGAAATGGATAGCCATTATATCCATTTCTGCTACAAGCACCATGGAAAACCTACCCCTCATGGGGGATAAGATCAGATTCCACCAGGGCTGCATCTACCTCGGCGGCATTTCTGAGAGGGGTCCCTACCAGGGACATCCTAGAAGCTGCTACCTGGAGCTTTATACATACCTTCACCAAGCATTACCACTTAACTATCTTTTCTGAATCCAGAGCTGGATTTGCCTCTGCAGTCTTGCAGGGATTAATAGCTGGCCCTAATGCTCTTTAACTTCCTCCTCACTTCCTTAGCTTTGGGAATCTACCCAAATGTGATGACTGCAACAGTGAAACACGAAGAACATAGTACAGTTGTGTACACTTACCATAAATGTAGATGTGCGAGTGTATTCACTGTTGCAGTCCTGGTTACCCTCCCTACAGCCCCCTGACTCCTCTTGCTTCTGCCTTTCCTTTTTGTTTGACATATGTTATCTCATCTGTATTTGCTTTTTGCTGGGGGTGTACCATACCATATAATAGCTTCCTATTGTGGGGGCACCTGACATCTGGGGCAAGAAAAACTGATGCAATGGCGTCAGCTGCATGTTTTATACCCCTGACGACCTGACATCAAGGAAGAAGCGACAGCATCTGATGCAGAAATCTGAAGACACTGATATTCAGGCCGGCTGAGGGCTACCTGCAGGGAGATAACCCAGATGTGATGACTGCAACAGTGAATACACTCGAACATCTACATTTATGGCAAGTGTACACAACTGTACTTTCTGCAGCTACTTGGTCCTCATCTCCTACATTTATTTCTCATTACAAATTGGATTTGACTTCCAGAAGGAGAGCATCCTTTGGTTCTGCGGTGCTCCGGAATATCCTTCCATGAGGGCTTCCCAGGAGTTTAGTAGCTGAGGACTCTGTCCCACAGTTTGAAGACCAAATGAAGTAAACTACTTCAGATAAAGAAGTTATGTACTCACCATAACATTCCATCTGAGTAGTTGTACTTCATTTGTCTTCAACCGTCCCCTCCTCCTTCCCCCGGACCTTGGCGTATGATCAGCCTACGGGCTGCAGTATAGGTCACAAGAACATTTTTCAGGTCGGGTTATCAGTATAAGGTTCTGCAAACTCAATCTGGGGATGGAAGGCAGTGGAGGTGTATTATGGGTAATGGGAGGAGTTTGAAGCTCGGAGCTGATGCTAATAAAAGTTGTCGGCTCGGATTCGATACAGATCCCGTAACCCACAGGTTGAAGACAAATGAAGTACAACTACTCAGATGGAACGTTATGGTGAGTGCATAACTTTTTTTTCTATAGAATGCCAACAGAAAGTAGAGAGCAAAGAATGTGCTCTCAGTTTAGAAAAAAAATGGGGAAGAGTTGCTTGATTTAATAGAGATGAATAGACATATTAAGATCGAAGAAGGAAATAGATAACATAAAATCAATAAGACCGATAATGTTACAAGTCTGATAAAACAGAGGAACACAGTAATCAAGGCTGTTAACAGAAATTCATATGATATAACAGAAGTAAATAGACTATATTACCATGCAACTAAGTTAATAACAGGAGAGTCCTACAACAAAAACACAGAGCAGTAAGGGAAAGGCAGGGAAGAAATCAAATACTGTCATGGAAGCATCAAATAGAGAAAACTGTAAAGCAATTAAAGACCAGAAGTGTCACTGTTAGAAGAGCATAGAAGAGGGAACAGATCAACAAAAGTACTTAGATTGTGATGAAATCCAACGTGCAGTATTAGAGCAGACCTGGGCCTACCGTACACTACTGCAAATAATAAGCTAAAGATACTGCGGTGGTGGTGTCGCCTCACAGTATGACGTTGTCCTGTTCGATTCTCAGCTAGATCGTCTTTTGTGTGGAGACATGCGTGACTGGGTGTACCTTTGTTGAAGGTTGTGCGTCAGAGCTGGCAACTCGGCATGTAAAAATGTACTGCCAATCATTAGCGGACCAGAGTTCCGCTGTGACGACCCCTAACCAGGAAAAGCTGAAAGACACAAACAATCAGCACAGGCAGAAAACTTGGAAGATACACAAATGTAAAGGAAAAATACAAAATAAGTAATTCACTGATGACCCAAAAAAGTTTTATAGATAATTGTGACACAAAGCAAAAAGTATAGAAACACCACCAAAAAAGAAGAAATAAACACATTTTGGAGAAATACCTGTGAAGACACTGAGGAACATAGTAAAGATGCTGAATGGATGGCAGAAGTAAAAGAAATGGTAAGAAATTCAAATCCACAGGATATGAAACGGGTTGAAGTAACGGCCAGTGAAATTGAAACAGTAAGAAAAGCTCCTAAATGGAAAACTCCAGCCCCAGGTGCCTAAGTTCTGGCTAAAAGTATTAACATCTTGGAAAAATGTGAAGTAAGGACAAATAAATCACTGCAAACACCAAACTGTGCGCTTTCATTCAGTTTAATACAACGAACTTCTTCAGAACTATGACAACAATCTCACACTTCATTATTTAAATACATCTTAGTAAATTGGTACACCATCAAATTCACTGTTGGTATTTGCAGTGATTTATTTGTCCTTACTTCACGTTTTTCTTTTCAAGTCAGTTTTGCTTTGTGTTGGTGTGGTGGTTTTATTTTATAATATTAACTTTTACATGGGGATTTAGCCCTGAGTAAGAACTTCTTGTATGCGATTCCCAAACAGACACCAACTTAGTTAACAACAAGAAAAATAATACTCCTTAACAGTGAACCTGCAAGCTTTCTTAAAAACTACACCAATAACTTGCCTTCTGACAATGTGTACATTGTAGAACGGAATTGATGCTGACAAGAGTTTATAGTCATTTAGAAGAAAACTCATTCATGACAATAGAACAAAAGGGTAGGAGAAGCAAGTCCTATGGGATAAGGGATCATTTGTTACTCATAATAGAAAACTATAAAAAGGGGAAGAATCTAAGTATGGCAGGGCTAGTTTACAAAAAACATTTGATAGCATCCCATAATCATGGATAAAGGAGTGCTTAAAGATGCATTGATCAGTTACGTTGCAGTGACCATGAAATAGCGACAAACCACTTTGCTATTAAGCTGTGATGAGGGACAATGTTTTTGTCCCAGGCATAAAAATTTAGTGTGGGATATTCCAGGGTGACTGTTTGCCGCTGCTCTTCTGTCTTGCCTTTAACCCATTAAGCCGTCTACTTAACAGATTAGGTCATGGTTACGATTTAGCTCTCAGAAGACAACAAAGTGGAAAGAAGACCTCGTTTTTTGTGGATGATTTAAAACTGTATAGTTAATCAGATGAGGAGCTAAAAACACAACTGGAAGTGGTTGAAGCTTTCTCAGATGATATAAGAATGTCATTTGGTCTTGATAAATGTGCAAAACAGTCATTTAAAGCTGGAAAGCTGCAGCACCAAGAAAATAGTCTGGAACATGAATGTGATATAAAGGAAGTTGAACAGGAGGGAATGTGTAAATAGTTGGGAATTGATGAAAGATTGACAAAAACATGAACAAATGTGAACAAAACTCAGTAAGAAGTATTTTAGAAGACTAAACATGAATACTGAAAATAGTCCTGACATCTATTAAGTCCAAGCTGTAAACCAATTTACTGTTCTTGTTCTTACTTAGTTTTGGGGTGATTTACTGGCCCCAAAAGGTACTGGATCAGTTGGACAGGAAAACAAGAAAAATGCTTAAAGGTTATTAAATTATATATAAAAATCAGTGTTTACCAAGATGATATATTCCTTGATGTTCTTCGTGTTTCACTGTTGCAGTCATCACATTTGGCTTATCCCTGCCAGGATGGCCTTTGGCCGGCTCGAATACCAGAGACTTAATATTTCTGCATTGGTTGCTGTCGCTTGAGGACTGACGTCAGGTCATCAGTAGTATAAAGTAAGGCAGCTGACACCATTACACCAGTCTTCCTTGCCATGGAGCCCGAAGCAGAAGCAGTTCGCATGAGTGATGGTTGGATGCTACCTGAGTGTTTGTTTCTGAATTGAAGTTGTAGTCTTCTAAAGCTAAGTACCCCATTAGGGATCCTTTTTTCTTGCACTAACCGATGTCAGAAAAAGTTAATAATTCTCTCGCCTGTGGAAAGCAAATACCACACCGAGACTTCCACTCTTACTGTAGCACTTGTTTAGGCCCAGAACACTACGTCCCCCGTTGTCGTTTCTGTGCTTAGTTCAACACCAGAACTATCCATCGTCGGGCCCTTATTGTAGCCAGATGTTTTCATTTACAGTTCTCAAATTCCGATATGGCTTTGGTAGGGCAGCCGACAGCAGATCTTCCAAAAACACGTAAAGCTAAAGACAGAGACAGACCGCACAGTTCCATACCTACCGACAACGCTTCCATTAAGCTTACTCGTCAGTCTTCCGGTACTCAGTGAGGCGCTTTGGCAGCCCCTGATGCCTGCTTCAGTTGATTTGCAGGCTGCTACTGAGACCCTTTCAGAGTCCGGTATGCCACAAAATTCTTCTTCGACTAAGGATCCTGCGGTCGTCTCTACCTTGGATGGGTCCGGAGCCGCTGAGCAGGCACCAGCTTCCGAGGAAGTTCTTCGCACTGCCGAATATTGACACAAACTGAAGTCTTCTTTCGCAACTACCATTCTTTCAAAAACGACCAGGTTTGTTAGGCCCAGGGATCAAACCACACCCAAGAAACTGACGACGCGCTCTCAGGCGCCTGCTACCTTGCCTCATTCTCAAATGCTTAAATTCAAGCTTCCCCCTCAAAAAGGAAAAGAGATCTGTCCCCTGTTTTGTCTGAGGAAGAGTCAGATGAATCTGATGCATCTCTGACTATGAAGGCATGCAACCTCTCTCCACTTATGAGGATTCTGATGCAGAGGACTCCATTCCTTCATCCTCTTCCCCCAGAGGATTTTTCTTTTGGGGAAACCCTGCATACTTTGAGGGAGCATTTCCAATGGGAAAGTCAGGACTACCCACAGTCTAAAAGAGACTCTGGAAATTCCTAGATCTTCCACAACACAGACCCTTGGCCATCCCCCCAGTCCTGGATGTTGTGGATGATGATTTCCTTGAAGCCAGCTTGACCCCTGACCCCCTACCCTCCTGCTCCCAGAAAACCAGACAGGTACTATATAGTCTCTGACTCGCACAAATATCTTTTTAAAAATGCAACAGCTGACTCTGAGGTCATTTCTCAAGGGCCAAAAGGGATTAAAGCAACCTCTGCTAAGAATCCCACCCCCTCAGACAGGGATTCCCGAGCATTGGACAGATGGGGTAAAAAAGTATACACATCAGCTACTCTTGCTATCCGTGCACTAAATTGTCAGTTCCATATGCTGAAATTTCAGCAACATACTTTGCAACTCCTTAAACAAAAAATGTCTTCCTTTCCTGCTTGGGTAGAATCTAAAGATTTACAAGACTTAATTCATTCTGCAAGTCAAGTAACTAAACACACTTTGCACTGTGGTTTTGACACCCTAGAAGCTTCTTGCAGGGCAGCTGTCACTGGATCTGCCATTAGAAGACATGCATGGCTTAAGGAACAACCCCTGCCAGACCATGTCAAATCTAAATTGTTGGATACCCCCTTGCACAAAGATAACTTATTTGGCACTAAGGCAGAAGAGGTCTTAAAAAGATGGAAGAAAAAGCAAAATCTCTGCAAACAGTTAAGGATTTCTTACACGTCCAGTCCCCTAGGTTCAGCAGGCATTGTCCGTCCAAGCACTGGTCCTTTCCTGCTCTGAGTAAACCGGCCCAGCCTAGGCCCCATGGAAACAGATCCCCCCCCAGACAGCAACCTCAGGGAATGCAGAGATCTAAGCAGTGGACTACCTCCACTTCAAAACCAGGGAGTTCTAAGCCACCCTCTTATGGTAAGAACTCACAATGACTCGCCTCCTCCACCCCCCCCCCCACCCACCTTCACTTACCCCTAGGAGGAAAACTCTCCCTTCACTCGAGCACCTGGGCCACCATTACGAAGGACCAATGGGTTTTGAACGTTGTGCCTCAGGGATACAAATTTTCCTTCCACACCATTCCAACCCCATAAGGGTTCCCAGATCTACCACCAAATCAGTGGGCAGAGGCTCAAAAGCAAATCCTTTCCCTGCTCTCTATGAGGGCAGTAGAGCACGTTCCTGCAGAACAAATATGCCAGGACTTTATCTGGTGCCCAGAAAAGAGGGCACCTGGTGCCCCATCCTCGATCTATCCATTCTAAACACCTTCCTGGTGATCCCAAAATTCTCACCCTCCAGAAACTGCTCCCCATGCTCTGTAGGGACGGTTGGCTAGCCACTCTTGATCTAAAAGAGGCCTACATCCACATTCCTATCAGGGAGTCATGCAGGAAATATCTCTGATTCAGGGCAGGGTCTCAACACTTTCAGTTCTCTGCGCTTCCCTTTGGCTTATCTACTGCTCCCAGAGTTTTCACAAAATGTCTGGCTCCGGCCATTGCCTTTTGCAGACAAAGAAGTATTGAAATTTACCCATACTTAGACAACTGCCTTATTCAGGCAGAGAGATAGGAAAAGCTGCTCAAGCACCTGGCTTTTGTAAAGACCATACTAACCTCCCTAGTGTGTACTGTCAACAAAAAATAATCCAAACAGGTACCCACCCAAAGGATAATTTTCCTTGTAGCAAGTCTGGGCACAGTATCCCAGATGGCATACCTTACACCAGAGAAACACATTTTCTTGACAGCCTACTTCTCTCAACTAGCCACCACGTCCCAGCTATCTGCATGGAAGATGCTGCAAGCTCTGAGGTTCATGGCATCTTACATACTACTCATTCCATATGCCAAACTGCATATGAGGAAACTCCAATGGTACCTAAAGAGCCTTTGGTGTCACAACACAAGACCTGAAAACTCTTCTACCTGTAATTCCTTGCCACAGAAAGGAATTTTTTGGTGGGCAACAGCATGCTCTCACAACAAGGGACTGCCCTTGTCCCCACTCCCCACCCCCCGTCACCCAGACCCTCACCACAGACGCATCAGACTACGCTTGGGGTGCACATCTGGATGGCAGGTGCATACAGGGCCAATGGAGCTCACAGCAAATTCCTCTGCACATCAGTCAAAAAGATGATGGCTGTGCAGCACGCCTTGATAGCTTTCAAACCCCTTCTCTCTCCAGGGTTTCTCCTGATGAAAACAGACACCACCACTGTGATGTGTTACATCAACAAGCGGAGAGGGATTCGCTCTTACCTCTATACAGGCTAGCCATGACCCTTTGGGTCACAGCCTTTTCCATGCAAATACACCTCTTAGCACAATTCTTACCAGGCTCTCTCAACTCTCTGGCAGACCAATTAAGCAGAAATCTTCTGTACCCACACAAGTGGCAACTCAATAGAAGTACCTTCACCCTAATAACTCAGAAATGGGGAACCCCCAAGGTCGACCTCTTTGCCTCCCACACCAACCATCAGCTCAGCAAATTCTGCACCACGGAGCATCACTGCATGCCTTGGAAAGTGGATGCCCTGTCCTTCCCCTGGGTCATTCTATCGGTCTATGCCTTTCCTCTCCTCCCCTCCCTCTCATCCCCAGGGTACTGTCAGAATAAGGGAGGAAAAACCAAGGACCATTCTTATAGCTCCAGAATGGCCCCGACAACACTGGTACCCCTTGCTGCACAGCCTGTCCCCGCTGCCTCCATGACATCTTCATCAGATTCCAAACCTCCTGACCCAGAGAGATGGGGAATATATGCATCCCCAATTACAGACCCTCAATTTGGCAGCTTGGCTTATTCCTACCCAGAACCAATCTGCCATCCTCAATAAACAGGTTCTGGATGTTATCCATGAGGCCAGATGTCCTAGCACCAGGAAGTCTTATGCAAATAAATGGAAAATGTTCTGCACCTGGATCCAGGCAAAGGGAGCCAATACAGCGCAGCCATTCATCCCTCTTATCCTGGATTACCTAGCTGACCTACTACACAGTGATCTTTCTTTCTCCCCTATAAAAATTCATGCCTCTGCTTTTTCTGCTCATGTCCCACTGAGCAGCCCCTTTTCTCACACCCTTTGATCAAACAATTCCTCAGAGGGGCTAGCAACTTGAGGCCACCCAGAAGGGTACCAACACCAGCTTGGGACCTTAACTTTGTCTTGGAAAAGTTCACCCTGCCCCCTTTCAAACCAGTTTCTTCTGCAGAGCTAAAATTTCTCTCCTGGAAGACAGCATTCCTTCTGGCCATCACTTCAGCCAGAAGAGTCTTTGAGGTGCAAGCACTCATGGCTGTGGAACCCTTCATCATCTCCCATGCAGACATTGTATCCCTCAGAACTAACCCATCCTTCATGCCCAAGGTGGTGTCTAGTGTGGTTCTCAACCAATCCATTCATTTGCCCTCCTTTTTTCCTAATACCCAGAACAAGGAGGAATTGATTCTTCATTCTCTAGATGTGCACAGACAGCTCAGATTCTGTCTGGACAGGAATAAATCCTTCAGAAAGTCTGATCAATTGCTGGTTAGCTTTGCTACAGGGACAGAAGGCAAAGCCATCTCTAAGCAAACCATTTGGAAATGGATAGCACACTGCATCCATTTCTGCTACAAACAGCATGGAAAGCCTCCCCCAAGGGGGTCAGGACACACTCCACCCAGACCAGCCTTCACCTCTGCAGCTTCCCTCAGAGGAGTCCCCACCAGAGACATCCTGGAGGCTGCCACCTGGACATCTGTTCGCACTTTAACCAAGCATTACCACCTGCCTCTCTTCTCCAAATCCAAGGCAGGATTTGCCTCAGCAGTCTTGCAGGGCATCCTAGCCAGCCCCTAGTTTCCTTGCCTGCATCCACCCATTTCCTTAGCTTTGAGAATCTACCAAAATGTGATGACTGCAACAGAGAAACACGAAGAACATAGTACAGTTGTGTACACTTAACATAAATGTAGATGTTAGAGTGTATTCACTGTTGCAGTCCTGGTTTCCCTTCCTCCACCCCCCTTTATTCTCTTTCTCCTTTTATTACCATTCCTCCTCGTTGTTCTCCTTTCCTTATTAGGGACATATTGGTATTTATTTTCCACTGGTGGGGTTCTTCCACCAGAACCTGGCCTCCTGCTTTGGGGTCTCCTGAGAGGTTAGACAAGAAAAACTGATGTAATGGCATTGACTGCCCTATTTTATACTACTGACGACCTGACGTCAGTCCTCAAGTGACAGCAGCCGGTGCAGAAATACTAAGTGTCTGGTATTCGGACTACCCTGGCAGGGATAACCCAAATGTGATGACTGAAACATTGAATACACTCGAACATCTACATTTATGGTAAGTGTACACAACTGTACTTTCTGAAGGAGGTAATGGCCTCCTCGAAACTGATTACACATATAGATTTGCAATAGTAATATTGCATACTTATAAAACACGAGGAGAACAAGTCTAAGATGACTTCCATGCTTAGTTTAGCTGAAGCTTTTCGGTGCCAAGCGGGAATGGAAAGCAAACCATTAGTAGAAAAAATCAAGCAGCATCTGAATTTGCCAAAAAAAAAAAAAAAAAAAAAAAAAGAATATAAGGAGAAGGATCAGATGAGACCGTAAGAAATGTGGAAAAGGCCTAAATATAGTTGCAAGTGCAGAAAACTCCTGGAACAACCTCTTGTCAATCAGGATCTGATGCAAGAATGGTTATGGAGAAGTGAATTTAAACCAAAAGATGAAAAGTTTAATATTGGCAACCCAGTAATTGGACAGCATGCACATTGGTTTACAAAGTCCATTGAATGTGTGGGCGAAACAGACAAAAATGCAGGTTCTGTAAAACAGAACTGAAAATAGCAGCAGCACATTTTGCTGGGTGTGATACACTGACAAGAAGGCCTGTCTACCTAAAAGCGTAATGTGACAGTACTGTTGCTTGGGATTATGCAGACTCTACAATATTGAAGTAGCTGAGAGGCACTAGAGACCTGGACCACAAAACCTAATAGAGAACGATATTTATATCACATGGAATCACCCTTTACCAACAGTTAAAAAAATAGATGTGAGCGAAGCAGGTATAGTACTCTATGAAAAATAACAAAGGTAGCATTGATCACTGAATTTGCTACACCCAGTGATTAACAGTTTCTTATGTACAGAGAGAGACATATAGTCAGGAAATACCAGGATTTGTGGGCAGAAATGAGGGCAGTGTGGAAGAAGGGTACCCAGACGGTTCCATTAGCAGTAGGAGCAATGGGTCACACAAAAAAAGAATTTACAGTTGTATTTACTTAAATAAATTACCACGCCAGTATGATAAGGTGCACAGCCCAAGAAATCCAAGCATGAAAACAAGACAACCAGCACACATTAGTCAGTGAGCCCAAAATTTATTACACCAAGCAGAAACAGATGGGTTTCAGCATGAAAGCCTTCATCAGTGTTCATACTGGTCTGTTTTTGGTTGGTGTAATAAATTTTGGGCTCACTGACTAATGTGTGATGGCCGTCTTTTGTTTTCATTGATATTTAGATTTACTACTGTTGCATGCACCTCTGTATGAGTTACAGAAGGAGTCCATTCTTGGCACATTGTGAGTGTTGCGAAGATAACTTTTGGCTAACATCAAAGATTAAAACAAAACTAAGTTCATGAACTGTAATCATACTTTGACTTGGGAATAGGGTCCATTCCCATCATGGTATTGGAGACACCAAAGACCTGGGGAAATTTAAACTGAGCCAAACCATTAAAGGCAAGACAAGTTTGGAATGTCCACCTTCAGGCACTGTACACCCTACCATCCTTAGTGCAGTCATCTTTTGTCTAACCTATCCCCTCAACTGTGGTATGAACTTGAACAGGCCTTTAGCAGAATTGCACTATTTGCCTCTTACTGAAGTAGTCATAGTCATCATTGTCTCTCACTAAATCATCTTGGCTGTCTAGAATTCAGCCACTAACTGCCTTGCGACCGTGTATTGTTCATAAACTTCTCTATATGCTTGGAAAGCATTGCCTTATTACCTTAGAGACTTCACACTCCACATCCCTAAATCAGTAAGTATGGTAGTGTAGTTTTTTCTGCTTACAGTGGCAAGTTGTGGAATATGCTGTCTCTCAAAGTAAGTCTCATAATACGTACACATTCAAATCCTTCCTGACCACTCATATTCACAGCACTTGGTCATATAATCTGTGACATCATTTAGGGCTCTATTATATACCTCCTCAGCCAGATAACCATTTGTAATACTGAATTTTCTTAATTCGGCTGTTATAGATGTTAATTTTATTGTCTTAGTATGTCTATTTCTGAGTATTCCACGTATTTTGTTTATACTTTATTCACTTTGCATCATACTGTATAAGATAATTTCCTATTACTTGTCATTTGTAATTGTCACCTTCATTTTTCTCATGCTCTGTTTACATTGTATCAAATCTTGTAAATAACTGTATTGTAAATAGTCATACTGAATCATGATATTTTTGTTATCATTGCTTACTATATTTGTACTGTTGTTTGCTGTATATTACTTTGTGTACTGCTCTTGTTTTGTGTTTTGTCTTGAAGTTATCTTGTTAGGACTCCGCAAAAAATGGGGTGTCCCATCTGAACATTTCCATTTAACAAATGTAAATAGAGTAAATTAAAAAAAAAAAAAAAAAAAGCAGAACCAAGGCTGTCTTACACAATGAAGCAGTAATCTTGGAATAAGAAGTCAATTAAAGGAGGCAGATTTTTAAACAAAGACAGTTGTAATGGCTTTGTCACTGATTATGTTGTATGACCCTCACTGACTGGATTCTGCTTGCAGTAGAAAAAAACATCTGTCTCTGGTTGTGTGGCTGAGGATAAAGTCAGTGTTCTAGTTTATTGTACAGTTCTATACTACTCTCTGATACCTTGTTATAGAAGGTGACATTTGAGGCAGGAGCATGAGATGGAAAACCAAAAGCATTCGCTAGTTGAATAAATGAAAATTATGTACTTGACTATAATGTTAGATCCACGTTAGCCTGTTCAGACTCTAGGTTATTGGATCGGACTCTAATCTAAAGCTGGCCAATCGCAATTTTCACAATAAAGTAATGCAGAGTGGTACTTTGCTTACCTCTGCATGGAAGGAATTAAATGATAACCTAGCCTGATTGAGGATGCTTTATACTGTGCAGGCTGCTCATGAAAGAACATTTTTTTTTAGATTGTGTTTGGATTAGCATAAGATGAAATGTATTTTGTTTTTAACGTCATTAAAATCGTACAAATAAATGTATGTAATTTGCTCCCAAATGCAGACAAAATTGAAAAAGAGATGAGGAAGATTTTCAGTATTCCAGATGAAAGAGAGACCAGATTGTGGAATAGGTACATGAGCAATACCTATGAACCTTTAAACAAACCTGACAGCACCATGCAGGATGCAGGGTTGTACCATGGTCAGGTATAGTATGCATGTTATTAATTATTTTGACTTCAGGCATTTTAAACTCTCCATTTTTGATTTAAGGAATAATTTCTGACCTTTTGAGCAGTTAATGTTTTTCCTAATCTCCTGAGTGACGTTTGAGGCATTACAATAATGCACGTAGCAACCATTACAGTAATTAACTGCCTTTTGGAGCATAATGATGCTTGTTACACATGGAATTTGACCATAGTAATAGGACACTTATTTAGCAATGCCTGTGTCGTGACAGCATTTAGTATGTTTTCTCTATGTAAGTAGTGTAGTATAAATTAAGTAATAGTATCTGTTTTACTGAAAGTAGGGCATGCAGGCCATTTCTGAAATAATTACCATTGAATATGACAAGAGTAAAGGTGAACAAAACAGACAGCCATCAATTTCCTGCACCTGCAACAGCTGGAAGGACCACAGAAGTACCTCACCAAGAGGATTACTGGCCTGAAACAGATGTCCTATGCAGCCCGACTGAAGAAACTACAACTGTACTCAGTTGCATACCGCTTACTCAGAGGTAATCTCTGCATGACATACAAGGCCATGTCCAACCCAGAATTGGACATGCTCCACTTAAAAAAAAAAAAAAAAAAAAAAAAAAAAATCCCCAAGAACCACACTCTAGGGATCTAAACCTCACCACAGCGATAAATAGGATGTGTTGGAGGGCTAGATTCCTGTCCCAGAGACTCCCCATGCTTTGGAACAGGATTCCAATCTACATTAGGCAGAGCCCTTCATTAACACTCTTCAAGAGAAACCTTGACGAGTGGATGGAAAACAAAAAATTTACCCCGGGGATCACTGCAGTGGCTCTGCTGGACAGAGGCACAGGAAACTAATGGCTCTGCTGGACAGAGGCACAGGGAACTAATCGAAGGGGTTGGCGAAAGCCAACACATTCTGGCTAGGCTTATAGATGCCCTCGGGCAGATAGCCTAGTACTTACCTATGAACCTAAGCTACATTACTACTTGTCTATCTTTAAATTCTTACCAACCGTAAAAACAGCCCAGTTTGATCTTTTTACTGAAGCCATCAGGCTATAAATTTACATCAACTGTTATTGCATTTTATCATATTCAATAATTTTCCAGTATATGTTAATTTCTCTCTCTCTTGTGTTAAAACGTTATGTTCATGTAAGAAATCATGTAAATAAGCTGATGTGCAAATGTTTTACCCTGCAATTATAAATGTGTGTCGTGTATAACTTAAATGTGGAGCTTTTCTTCCCGGGCCTCAGCTGAAAATGGGTTTTACCCAGTCAACAAAGATAGATAGATAGATAGATAGATAGATAGATAGATAGATAGATAGATGAATGTATATCTCTAGTTGATTCCATGCTGCTTAGCACCTAGAAAGAAGAGTATCTGAACTGCAACCTGTTATGGTATGTCAACCTTATCTCATTTTCCATAGGGACACAGTTTCTTTGAGAATTAATCCTCCTTTTTTTGCCTAAAGTGGTATCCAGGTTTACTTAAAGCCAAAGTAACCATCTCCCCGTTTTCTCTAATGAACCTAAGAATGAGGGAGAAAGGATACCCCATACCTTGTATGTCCACAGACAGCCCAGGTACTTTCTTGACAGAACTAAATCTTTCAAATCTTTGGATCAGTTGTTAATTTCTTGTGTAGGTAAGAAGAAGGAACAACCTATGTCAATACAAACTGTTCATTTCTAAATGGTTGTTTAAGACTAACCTTTTCTTATACTTATCATAACAAACCTATTCCAGGCAGGGTCAAGGCCCATTCTACCAGGGCCTTAGTTTCATCTGTTACTTTTTGGCAAGGGTTGTATTCTAAGAAGTATTTTTGAAGCTGATACTTGGCTCCTCTGTAGATACCTTTACAAAGCACTACAAGCTTGATTCCATTTCTAGGTCCATATCAGGCTTTGCTAGGGCTGTTCTCCAGAGGCTCTTGGACTCTTCTCCTTCCACCTCACAAATGTAGTTAGGTAGGGTAATGTACCCATATAGCTAAGGCTGTTACAGCAGTGATCAAAATGATGAACATATTACAATTGTGCGAGTAAACTTACCATAACAGTAGATGCATAAATGATTGCTGCTACAGTAGCTGCTCCATCCCTCCACCCCCCCCCCCAGTGTTTTTTGGTGTGCTTTTTATGCCAAAGTGTAGACATTTTCATTTTGTTTTTGTTTTGTTTTTGGTCATTGTTTAGGGACTCTGCCTTCCTCGCTCTACTGTCAGGAAAGCTCTGAAGTGTTATGCGTGCAAACTTGTTTTTTTTTTTAGTAAGCTCAGCTCGATCTCCCTAATGGTTTGAGCACGAGGAAGGTGTCATGATGCTTTGGAAACTGGGTGGATATTATATTCATAGCAGAGTATAATCCATATATAGCTAGGGCTACTGCAGCAGTGATCATTCGAATATCTGTTATGATAAGTTATTCATGTATCTTTTATGGTACGTTTACTTGCACAACTGTACTTAGACCTTAGGTTCAGTCTGAGCTCAGTCTACTTCAGCCTTATTTCTTCAGAATGTACCATTACAAGTTATTGCAGTAGCTGCTACATGGACATTCTTACATGCGTTTGCTAAATATTATAGCTTGATCACACTTTTTAGGGATTAGGCCTCCTTTGGAGCTGCCATCCACAAGCCTTGCTGTGGTAGGAGACTCAAGGTCACCTGGCAAATTGGTCCTTATGTTAGTGTCTAGACAGGACTAGAAGAAATAAGTAAGTTATGTACTTACCAGAACAATGGGTTTCTGTGATGTCTGCTCAAACACTGAACAATCCTTCTCTTCTTCCTCCTCTGAAATTTATATTTGAGGGGTCTGTAAGATTCCTGAGCCCTAGTGGTTGCATGTACATTTTTGGATGTGGTTGTTCTTTTGTGCCTGGCTTTTTCACTTGGTCTGGAGTAGCTCTTCAGGGGATGAGATAGGGAAGAAGCTCAAGCTTGTGAGGAAATTTGTTACCAAAAGAAAAGGTGTCAGGGTGACGAGTCTGTGTGTTCTAGTGTCCAGACAAGAGACCAGACAAGTCTGTCATTCTGGTATGTACCTAATTTAACGTTTTAATTTTCTTCTTTGCATAAATTCTGCACCATAACAGAACTCTCTTTCCCATGTCCATGTTTCTTTTCTTCATACCTCACAGTAACCTCTGTTTAGGAAGTAAGAAAAGATAAACAATATTCCAAGCAGCCCAATATTTTTTCATTTAGATAATGTTTTTTTTCTTGTCTGCTGCATTAAGGACCTTAAATTGTTGTATGTATAGTTCAACAGATTTTTTACAAGTATTTTGTTTTCTCATTTCTCACTTACTCTTGCTACACATCTTTTATCTAGAAATTCTGGATTTTTTTTTGTGTGTAATAGTAAAAATACAGAATCTCTTCCTTGTTGTCAACATTCCACTTAATTGTCTCTATGCAACTTGCTTAGTCTATTAGTTTATTTTTGTGAACTACTACTTCTACCACAGGGTGGCTACCCTTCCCCTGAGCCTGACCTAGCCTTGTGGTAGAAATGTTACCATGTCATGAGGATTCTACACTGCCTTTTTTCCAGTCTTGGCACCATTGCGTACACCAGGTGTAAGCCCTTCTTTTTTATCTTGGGACTTGTGCTTTCAGTCTTTATTTTGCAACCAGACTTTCTCCTTGATACTTAAAATACTGTCTATATGTCAGTATTGTCTGAGAGATTTTACAAAAACAGGGTCTGCCTCATTGAGGCACTCGCCAACACGTTAGGCTAAATTAATTTCCAACAGTATCACTCTCCTTTTCTTGCTTATTACATTTCTCTCTATTCGGACCTCTGGGTCATGTCGGTGTAATTTCTCCAAGACTTTTGGGTTTCTAATACCATGACTGGAAAGAGCCCCATTCTAAAGTCAAAAGTATGATTAAAGTCCATATAATTAGTATTGTTTTAATCTTTGATGTTGGCCAAAAGTGCTCTTTGCACCACCCACAACATGCCCAGAGTCAACTCCTTATGCAATTCATAGAGTTACATATATTGGTAGGTTTACCATCAAGATATTGAAGTAAAAATAATTTGCTATCCAAAGAACAAAGCGTAATTCTGAAAACAAAAATAAAATTTAACGTCAGAAACATGATAAACAACATTCGACATACCAGACTTACGGTTTAGAAAGTCCATATGTCCTTTTATGTTTTAGTAGGGAGGCAAGTCCCCCACACCCCCTGCAAATTATATATACCAACTGCAAGATTGCACTACAGTGAGGAAAAGGGTAAATTCCCCGATCCTCACTGTACCGTGATCTCCATTCACAATGCCAGACTCATAATAACGAATCAAGCTTTACTTTCATTATTATGATTTCATATTTTTCCAGTTCGGCATTGTGAATCTTTGAAAATGTACTTTGGCCACACGATTTTCGTTAACAAGCCTTCAAAATTTTGATGGCAAACCATATTGGTAACATATCTAAATATAATTATTTTTTTATGAGACCCATTGCGCCTACTACTATTGAAACTGTCTGGGTTTCTCTCTTCCACACTGCCGTCATTTCTGCCTGCAAATCCTGGTACTTTATGACTTTGTCTCTTTGTATGCAAGACCGTGTAATTACTGGGTGTAGTAATTTCAATGATCAATCCTACTTTTGTCTTCTTTTCATGGACTACTATATCTGGTTTTCTTGCATCTGTTGTTTGCCTGTTGATAAAGGTGACCCCATGCGATATACTAACTTTATCATTTTCTGTAATGCTTTTTGGCTCATGTTTCCAGTGCTTCTCAGCTACTTCAGTGTTATAATGTTTGCACAATCCCCAGTGCAGCAGTCTTGCCACATTATTATGCCTTTCAGTATATAGGCCTTCTGCCATTAGCATATCACACCCAGCAACAAGATGTGCAACTGTTTCCAATTTTGTTTTACAAAACCTGCATTTGTCTGTTTCTGACATGTTCAATGTACTTGGCAAACCAACATGTATGTAGTCCACTGTCCTGGACTTTGCCAGTATTAGCCTTTTGTCTTTTGGTTTAAATTCACCTTTCCTTAACATTTCCTGCTTTTGAGCCTGATTGACATTAGGTTGTTCCAGTGGTTTTCTGTACTTGCAACTATGCATGGATTTTCCACATTTCTTGACTTCTCATCTGATCCTTCACCTTGTATTTTTTTTTTTTTTTTGGCACATTCAGTTGCTGCCTGATTTTTATCTACTCCTGGTTCGATTTCCATTCCCACTTGACACCAGTATGCTTCTGCTAAATTAAGCAGGGAAATTATCTTAGATGTGTTCTCCTCATGTTTTAAAACTTTCACTATGTTTGGATCCTCTGAGTTCAGCAGATATGCATGCAGTCCTAATGATAGCAGATCTATACATATTCAATTTTCTAGGAGGTCCATACCCCCTTTAGAACAGGTAATATATCATCTTGGTATACACTGATTTTTATAAATCATTTGATAAGCATGAAGCATTTTTCTTGTTTTCCTGTCCAACTAATCCATTACCTTTTGGGGCCGCTTTGTCACCCCAAAACTGCAAGTCAGAATAGGAAGAGCAAATTGCTTGGACATTGTTCCTAGATGTCAGGGTTGTTTTCACTATTTATTAATTTAGTCTTCTAAAATATTCCTTACTAAGTTTTATTTGCATTTGTTCATTTTTTTTTGTTGATTGTTCATTTCCCAATCCCTCTTGCTCAAGTTCTTTTATATCACATTCCTGTCCCAGACTGGTATTTTCTTGGTGCTGCAGCTTTCCTGCTTTAAAGGCTGCTTTTTGCACATTTATTAAGACTGAATGACATTCTTGTATAATTTGAGAAATTTTTGACATCTGCAGTTGCGATTTCAGTTCCTCATCTGATGACTATACAGTTTTAAAACATCCACAAAAAGAAGAGGAGAAGTCTTTGCACATTGCTGTTTTCTGGGAGCCAAATTTTATCCATGACCTAATCTGTTAAGTAGACAGCTCAATGTGTTAAGGGCAAGACAAAAGGGAATAAGTGACAATCGCCCTGAAATATCCCCCTTTGAAGTTTTATCCCTGGGATAATAATTTGTCCTTTATCATGGCTTGGCTGCAAAGTGCTTTGCTACTGTTTCATGGCCACTGTAATGTAATCAATCAGTGTATGGTGTACCTTATGCATTTGTAAGCATTTTTTGTTCATGAATGAGGGATGCTGTCAAATGCTTTTTTGTAGTTTCTCCATGCCTTACTTCCCCTTTTCAAAATTCTCCATCATGGCTTTATTTAACAACAAATGATAGTTTGTTCCATATGACTTTCTTTTCTTACCCTTTTGATGTCCTTTCATTTCTCTGATGCAGTGTTCCTTACAATGGGGATCCCCATGCCATAGGCAGCCTAACATCTTGCCACTATACCAAAGCGTTTAGGTTGCTAAGGGTATGCCGTACGCCACAAGTATGCTTCCTGCGTACAAAGTAGGGCATAAAGGTGACGTCCAGACATACCATCCTCAGAACTTCTTTGCCACCAGTCCTAGTTCCATCTTCAGTCTTTGGTCTGAACGCTCGCTTTGTTTGCTGGTACACCAAGTCATTTTCAGATAAGTGCCCCATTGGGGTTTCATTCTCATCTTTTTTTTTTTTTTTTTTACCTTGGATTTTGTTGCTTGTGTGGTTCATGGCATCCAGAACGGGTAACTGCCAGTGTGAGAGACAGATTTCCCATAAATAAAATCACAAGAGACAAAAATATGTCTCAACTAAGCTTTACGGTACAAGTGAAGCTCGACTCGAACAAGTAAGGTATAAATATTTAATCACACTCCAGGCTCATAAAAACGGTCAGCGCTTTCATCTGTATATTACAGACTTCTTCAGAACCATTATACTAAAAGCTGATAACATATTTAAAAACTTTTTGGCGCCATTTTATTCGAGTGCTATACTTAACAAAATTTAAAGTGCTACTACAATATTATAAAAACATTTATCTTTCCAACACATTTATTTATATACACCTACTATAAATACTAAAATCCACTTATACTCTCAATGCATATACTATATTAAAATATAAAAATTACAACATCAATTTATCTAACAGTATTATTACACTATGATAACTGTAAAAAAGGTTTTATGGAAATAAAATCATTTATGCCAGGAAATTTTGTTGCATTAGTCAACATTTGCCACTGACTTACCCTAAATAGGCTTTATAATTACCACCACATTGTGATATATTTATATAATCAATGATACCAAATATAAAATTATGTGCATCACCTTTCTCCATTATATGTCTAAACAATGCATTTTTGGTATCTTTAACCTTGATCTTATACCTATGTTCATGTATGCGTTTTCTAAACTGTCTTTCTGTTTTCCCTATATAGAAAGCAGTACATACTGTACATTTAGCGAGATAAACTATATTCCTACTATTGCAGTTTCCCTTTTTAAACTTTATATAAGTACTGTTAACATAATTTAATCTACATCCAATTGCTTCATTTATTACAGAACACTGTTTACAAGTTCCACATTTCTTAGTGTGGGTGTTTTTGGACATTTTTTGAGAATTCAATCCATTCAATAAATGTTTTATATTTCTACCCATTTTATATACAATGCAAGGTTTTTCACCTACTACACCTTTGGCTTCTTCATCTCCTACTAATTTATTCCAATATTATAGGTTCATAGGTTCATAGGTTCATACTAGGCTATCTGCCCGAGGGCATTTACAAGCCTAGCCCATCGTTTTGTGGCTTACGCCACCCCTTTAGTATGGGGAACTATACCCATTATTTTGCTGTGCCTCTGTCGAGCAGTGACACTGAGGTAATCCCTGGGGTATATCTGCGATCTCCCATCCATTGGTCAAGATTTCTCTTGAACAAGGCCAGCGAGGTGCTCTGCCTCACATGTACCGGGATTTTGTTCCACAGCATAGGGAGTCTTTGGGTGATGAATCTATCCCTCCAGCACGTCCTATTAATACCCGTGTCGAGGTTTAAGTCTCCCGCCCTTGTGGCTCTGATGGATCTAGATTTTTTGAGGTGAAGCATATTCATCAAATCTGGGTTTGACATGGCCTTGTATGTTAGGCAAAGGTCACCTCTGAGCAAGCCGTAAGCGACTGAATAGAGCTGGAGTTCTTTCAGTCGGGCAGCATAGGACAGATTTTTGAGATCCTTTATCCTTTTGGTGAGGAACTTTTGTGGCCTCTCCAGCTGCTGCAAGTGTCGGGTCAGATACATCCCGAATGGGGCACTGTACTCAATCATTGGTCTGATGAGTGATGAGTAAAGGGAGACCATGACCTCCCTTGATCTAGATGAGAATCCCTTCATGATAAGGTGGGCAATGTAGAAGGTCTTCCTAACTACTTTAGCTACATGGGTGTCGAATGACAGACTACTATCAACCTGGGTCCCCAGGTCCCTGATAACTTCTTCTGTGCTCAGTGGATTGCCACCTATTTGGTAGCTAGGGGTAACCTTGTTTTTCCCAAAGGGTATGACTATGCATTTTTTGGCATTTAACTTCAGGCCGTGGCTCTGGCACCAGTTATCCGCTTCTGTGGGACCCTTCTGAACTATATCTGAGCCAGGTGTGTTTTCTACTATGGCGCCAGTTTGCAGTCATCTGCAAACTTTGTCAGCCATAACCCTCCTGTGTTTGCTTGTACTTGGAAAAGTAGATGCCAAACAAGAGTGGGCCCAGGACTGAGCCCTGTGGGACACCACTTGTGACAGGTTTTGAGTCTGACATGGCGCCAGCAACTCTGACCCTGTGGGTTCTGTCACTCAGCCAGTTTGCAACCCATCTTGTGATGTATGGGTTAACATTTAAGCTGATGAGTTTTTCAATGATACCCGAGTGGGGTATTGTATCGAAGGCCTTAGCCAGACCGAGGTAGGCTGTATGGACTGCCTTTCCTCGTCAATGGCTTTGGTGACTGTTTCGAAGAAGTCAACCAAGTTTAAAAGGCATGATCTGCCTTTGACAAAGCCAAACTGGGTTGGATCCAAAGTCTGCAAATTCCCTATGTCTTTATTTATGAGGTCCATTATGATCCTCTCCATGGCTTTGCAGATAAGGCTTGTCAAGCTAATGGGCCGGTAATTTCCAGGGTCGGTGGAGGCACCGCCTTTGTGAAGTGGGACCACAGTTGCAGTGCGCCACTCCTGGAGTGTATCCAGAGGTAAGACTTTGATTAAACAGCTGTCCTAGCTGTGGGTTTAATTCCTCATTGAGTTTGTGGAGCACACAGCCGGGGACACCATCTTTTTCCAAGATTTCTCTGACATAATTAACATAAGGTGTGTAAGTCAATACACATACTCTATGAAATTCATCATTAACTTTATTCTTCCTAATAATTTTTTCTGTACCAATACCTAAAATGGGGGTATACTTATTACCCCGTTCAGTGATAATATATGTCGATATATCATCTAATAATGTTAAGGGGTAACCCCTATTAAGAAACATTTCTTATATTATTAATTTCTCTAACCATTGTGTCATAATCTGACGTCATCCTTGCTACCCTTATACATTGTCCCTTGAAAATGTTTCTTAAAATATGCTTAGGATGGTTACTTGTGTAATCTAGATAACCATTAGAGAACGTTTCCTTTCTAAATAATTCAGATTGAAAACCTGTATCAACATGTTTGATGTATGTATCCAGATATGCTATACCTTCTGTATTGACATTATATGTAAATTTCAGGAAAGTACTTGTCGTATTTAGATCATCTACGAACTTATCTATAAGTTCTATAGGTCCATCCCAAAGCAAAAACATATCATCCAGAAATCTTGTGTAACATACAACATATTTGTAATACATACTTGTAAAAAGATACTTATTTTCCCATTGAAGCACAACTAAATTGGCGAAAATAGGTGCACAGGAGGCCCCCATGGCTACCCCCCCTGTGTCTGTTTATAAAACTCACCTTCAAAATATATATAGTTATGCTCCAGTACTAAACCCATCATATCTGTGATTAAATTAATACGATCCCAACTTAAATTTGAATATCTTCTTAAGCTATCACAAAAATAATCCAATCCTTCATTTCTAGGTATGGATGAAAAAAGGTCTATAACATCAATGGTTATAAATATCAAGCTCCTTTTCCATCTATTAGATGTTAATTGAGATAGAAACATCCAAGAATCTTTAACTAAATGTGATGTATTGTCATATATGTGCTTAACCCACCTAGCAATAACTACCCCTATATTAAATGTCTTTGATCTACTCCCTGAAATAATTGGTCTAAATGGGGGATTAGCAATATCTTTGTGTATTTTCAGGATGCCAACTATTGTAGCTAATACTGGAAACTCTACCTTAATAAAGTTGTGGGTATCCTGAGTGATTCTGTTGTCCATTAAATACTCGTCCAGAGCTAAATCTATTTTACGATATCCTATATTAATTTCATTTTGTGATATAATATCATAATTACCAGTATCAATTAGTATGCGTTGTACTTTATTAATATAATCTGTTTTGTTGTACAGAACTATCCCCGCCCCCTTGTCTGGCTTCATAACTCTTATTTCATTGTTATTTATTAGTTCAACCAGACATTTCCTTTCGTTTGCATTTAAATTATCTATGAATTCATTCTTTTTAATCAGTTTATTATATTCATAAATGTCTTGACATACACATTCCTCATAATTTGCAACATTCTTATGCGGGGCAGGAATAAAAGTACTTTTCTTCAATTGATTTGGTAACATAATTTTATTTTTATTTTCTTTCTGAAACATATATGCTAAATTTAATCTGCGACAGAATAATTTAATATCTGTTAAAACATCCACTAAAGGAAATTTTACTGTAGGTATATATTTCATACCTTTTTCAAACAGTGAAAAATATTCTTCCTTAACATTCATAGTAGTGTAATTGAATATCTTTATATCATTGTGTACCACTGCTATATGTTCCACATCTCGAGTGAATGACGTATTAATATTCTCATTATGACTGGTAACATCCAAAACTACATCCTTTGAATACAGTACATTTTGAACATAAGAATTACTATCTATCTTTTGTTGTCCCTTTGATAGTAATTCACTTTCTTTACTGGTGTGTAATATCGCCCCCCCTTGAAAATGCGTTCCTATATCCTTATAACCATTCCTATTTGCACTCATGTTCATTCTATAAGTATGTCCACATTCCTGCTTCCATATATACGCCCTATTATCTTGGTATTGTTCCAAATCACGTTGTATTTTCTTTTGTTTTCTCTCAAATATTTTACTAGCTTTAAAATCTGCTAATTTATACTGTTTTTCATATAATTCTTTCCATTGTGGGAACAGTAGATCTGTCACAATATCATTATTTAATTTATCTATTTCACTAACTATACCACTTAATTTCTCATCATTTTTCCTAACTAATAACTTCATAAAACTCATTCCAAACCCATTGAATAACTCATTAAATTCCATTCTAGTATCATGATTTAAATTCACACCCATTGGCAATGGGTGTGAATTTAAATCATGATACTAGAATGGAATTTAATTAGTTATTCAGTCTATGCCTCTCCTCCCCTATCTCTCATCCCCAGGGTACTGCTGAAAATAATGGAGGAAAAACCAAGGACCATTCTTATAGCTCCAGACTGGCCCCGACAGCACTAGTACCCCTTGCTGCACAGCCTGTCCCCGCTGCCTCCATGAGGCATCTTCCTCAGATTCCAAACCTCCTGACACAGAGGGAAGGGGAATTCATGTATCACAAATTGCAGACACTCAGTTTGGCAGCTTGGCTTATTCCCTAACCCCGAACCAATCTGCCATTCTAAGTAAACAGATGCTGGATGTTATCCATGAGGCCAGACGTCCTAGCACCAGAAAGTCTTATGCAGATAAATGGAAAATGTTCTGCATCTGGATCCAGGCTAAGGGAGCAAATACGGCACAGCCCTCCATCCCTCTCATCCTGGATTACTTAGCTGACCCTACTACACAGTGGTCTCTCTTTCTCCTCTATAAAAACTCATGCCTCTGCTATTTTTCTCATTTTCCCACTGAGCAGTCCCTTTTCTTACACCCTTTGGTCAAACAGTTCCTCAGAGGGGCTAGCAACAGGCCAGCTTGGGACCTTAAGTTTGTCTTGGAAAAGGTCACCCTGTACCCTTTTGAACCAGCTTCTTCTGCAGAGCTAAAATTTCTCTCCTGGAAGACAGCTTTCCTTCTGGCCATCACTTCAGCCAGAAGAGCACTCATGGCTGGGGAACACGTCATCATCCAATGCAGACAGGGTATCCCTCAGAACTATCCCATCCTTCATTCCCAAGGTGGTGTCCAGTGTGGGTCTCAACCAATCCATTCATCTGCCCACCTTCTTTCCTAATCCCCAGAACAAGGGGGAAAGGATTCTTCACTCTCTAGCTCAGATTCTATCTGGACAGGCATAAATCCTTCAGAAAGTCTGATCATTTGCTGGTTAGCTTTGCTACAGGGGCAGAAGACAAAGCCATCTCCAAGCAAACCATTTCCAAATGGATAGCACACTGTATCCATTTCTGCTACAAACAGCATGGAAAGCCTCCCCCCAAGGAGGTCAGGACACACTCCACCAGAGAAGCCTCCACCTCTACAGCTTTCCTAAGAGGAGCCCCCACCAGGGACATCTTGAGGCTGCCACCTGGACATCTATTCACACTTTTAGCAAGCATTACCACCTGCCTCTCTTCTCCATATCCAGGGCAGAGTTTACCAACTGCCTATCTTCTCCAAATCCAGGGGAGGGTTTGCCTCTGCAGTCTTGCAAGGCATCCTAGCCAGCCCCAGTTTCTTTGACTGCCTCCACCCATTTCCTCAGCTTTGAGAATTTATCCAAATGTGATGACTTCATCAGTGAAACACGAAGAACATAGTACAGTTGTGTACACTTACCATAAATGTAGATGTTATGATGTATTCAATGTTGTAGTCAGTCCTGGTTTCCCTCCCTCCAGCCCCCTTTATTCTCTTTCTTCCTTTCCTTACAAGGGACATATTGGTATTTATTTTCCACTGTTGGGGTTCTTCCACCAGAACTTGGCCCTCCTACTTTGGGGGCTTTTGGCAGGTTACGGCAAAAAAAAAAACCTGTTGTAATGGCGTCGGCTGCTTTACTTTCTACTACTGACGATCTGATGTCAGTCCTCAAGCGACAGCAACCGACACAGAAATACTAAGCTTCTGGTATTCGGGCCAGCCGAGGACTACTCTGGCAAGGATAACCCAAATGTGATGACTGCAACAGTAAATACACTCGAAGATCTACATGTATGGTAAGTGTACACAACTGTACTTTCTATTTGCCTGGCTTTCATTCTGTGTAGTCAGCTTTCCTCTTTGGACATTTATTTAAAAAAATCAACATCTTAAGCTTTTGGCAAAAGACACTATAGAAGGAAATTCCCACTAGGTCTAATTTTTCAGCCGTGACACCTCTGCCAGACGTCTCTAATGAGAATAGTGAAAGCCTGGAACATCCCATGGCTCCTGGGTTGGATTCCTCTACTGCAACCACTTTGGAGGCCAGCTTGGATCCAGCTTCATGCATGACCAAGGAGGCCTTGCAGACGTCCACTTTGGATGTTCAGAGGGAACCACAGCTGATTATTACTGAAGGGCCTAGGGGTGTTCCTCAGATTTTGGTTAGGGAAGAGGTACCAGCTACAATTAGTGTGTCATATGGGGTCTGAACCTTCTAAGTTTTACAAGGCAGACATCCCTTTAAAGAAGAAAAAAAAAACTAAACCTGTTTCTCCTGCTCCTAAGGTCCCCTCAAAGTGAATGGCAGAATTTTACAAAAGTTTTGTTTAGTGCCCTTATGGCTTTGAAGCCTCCTCAAGGAGTTTCTGTTCAAGCACCCCTCCCCCCATCTTCTACTCCTGTTAAGAGGACTAGGGACCAGGATTCCTAGGAGGAGGAGGAGGCATCCCTTGCTTATTCTTCCCAAATTCCTTCTCCCTTAAACTGTGGTTCTGAGGAAGTGGAGTCCACTAGTCCTAACTCTCCTTTTGAGGAGATTTCTTTTGGGGACACAATTTCCAGAATAATGGAATTCTTTAAATGGGATTGTGCCCAGAGATTTGTAAGCGGTATTACAAGCTTTTGCAGATGGGCTCCCCTAGACCTTCTGCTGTTCCTGCTGTCCTGGCTGCCTTGTTGGATGCCTTTTCTTTTGCATCTCTGGCTCCTGCTCTCAAAAAAACTGCTAGGTTTTATAAAGTATCAAAATACACCAACACAAAAAGCAAAAAAAAAAAAAAAAAAAAAAATCACCAAAGTAGCAGCAACTGGGAACAAAATCCAATTAATGGAGCATGTTTGTAATATAATGGGGAAGCTTGGTGGCTTGTATTATTCCTTGAAGACTGTATGCTAAGGTATTAAAAGCACCATTAAATGGATTTTGTTCCCAGTTGCTGCCTCTTTGGTGAATGTTTTGCAGGTTTTAAAAAGTGCCTGATGATTGCAAGTTCCTTTTTAAGTGCCTGTCATCTGACCCTTTTGTGGTATCTGTATCATCTGACAAGCCATCTAAGTTACTGCCTTCTACAAAGCTGCTTCCTTCTGATAAAGACAGTAGAACTATGGAAGGGCTGGATAAGAAGGTTTATACCTCGGCTATCCTTGCTTTTAGGGGGTGTCAATTATCAGACCCATATGATTAGACATATTTTGGCTCTTCTATCTTAGGCTTGTCAGGCTATTTCTGACCTTCCTGATTCTGAGAGTTCTGCTCTCTCCTTGTTAGGGACATCTTCTCAAGTGGCTTGCCGCTGTATTAAATCCAGTTATGATGCAGCAGTTGTCTATTCTAGGCCTGCTGCTTTTGGCTCAGTGCTGTCGAGATATTCTTGGCTTTGGCGTCAACATTTGCCTATTACTATCAAGGCTAAGTTGATGTATGTTCCTCTGGATAAAAGGATTTTGTTTGGTGCTGCTGATTTATTCAGGTCCCTACATGAAAAGGGTAGGGCTTTACAAGATCTGATGTCATTTTCATTCATTCCTCAATGAATGGGCTCAGATCCCGACCCGGCCACTTTTTTTTTTTAGAGTCTAGGATCTGACTCTTGAGCTCCTTCCTTATCCACAATGCCTGTGATCACTGAATTACCTCAGATTTCGTTTGCTGCTCTTCAAGGTCAGACAGGATTGTGACATTTCAAACTTTGGGATATATATTTTTTTCGTGAGTTTAGCATTTAAACTTTGATTTTTCAATTATCTTTGTTAGTTTATAGTGTGTGCTATCTCCCTTACCTTCTTTTTGATCCTTTTTTTCTATTGTAAGGTTAACTTTATAGTGTTTCCTTCTCTGTCATAGTCTGTAGCCCTTCTTCTCTAAAAAAAAAAAAAAAAAAAAAAAGTATATATATTTTATTCTTTTAATTATTTTTATTAGCTTGTTGAACTCTTGTTTATCGAACTTTTTATTTTTCTAGTATGGCTGATAAGCCTACTGGATTTAAAAAGTGCACTTCCTGTGGGCATAAGATTCCAAACTGTGATGCCCAAAGGGAGTGCATGTACAGTTTGGGGTGGGCACACCTCCTGCTCTTTGTTTTGCCTTTAATTTCAGGGTGTTAAGTGATCACAGGAATAAATTAATCCTCAAAGGACGACTTCTAGCTTCGGCTCCTTCTACTGGTACATCATCATCAGGAGCTGAAACTCCCTCTCAAAAAATCTAAAGAGGCTAAAGAGCATAGGAAACACTCTTCTAAGTCACCTCAGTGAGTACCTTCCTCTCAGCCTCCTGTGAAGGTACCCAAGACCTCTGATCCAAAAGCTATAGTACAAATTGCCCTCGGCTGTGTTCTCCGAGATTTTCTCTGGAACAGGTGTCTCCTACTTGGAGGTCTGTATTCTTCCAAGAGACCCTGAGAAAGTCTTCAAGGCCACCATCCAGTTCTTTTAGGTCCTCCCAGTGTCTTTGACTTGGTGGTGGATAGGATGATGATGAGGAAGTTCTTTGGAATACATATCCAGATGGGAGATTTTCTTCATGTTTCACAGTTGCAGTCATCACATTTGGGTTATCTGCCTGCAGGTAACCCTCAGCCAGCCTGAATACCAGAGTCTTGGATTCCTGCACCGGATGCTGTCTCTTCCATGACGTTAGGTCATCAGGGGTATAAAACATGCAGCTGACGCCATTACCCCAGTCTTTCTTGCCGCGCGGTGCCCGAAGCAGTTCCAAGTGCCGGTCGTCCAACTCCTGAAATTTTCGGGTTTCAGAACTGAAGTCTTCAAAAAAGCTAAGTACCCCATTGGGATCTTTTTTTTGCTCTTAACCGATGTCGGTAAAAACTAACAATTGTATTAACTGTAGAAACCAAATACCTCATAAAAATTTTCATTCGTACTGCATTCCTTGCTTAGGCCCAGACTACGACGTCCCTCGCTGTCGGTTTTGTGCCTTGTTCAACCCTCGAACTATTAGTTTTCGGTCTATATTTACAGCATATTATTTTGGTTTTCGGTTTAACTATCCAGAAATGGCTTCGGTAAGCCATCAGAAGACCGATATTCTGAAAAAATGTAAGGATAAAGACAGAGACAGACTGCATAGGTCCAAAACTGCCGACGACGCTGCCGTTAAGCTAGTCGCCAGTCTACCGGTAATCAGTGAGGTGCTTTCGCATACCCCGATACCCGCTACTTCAGATTCGCAGGCCTCTACTGAGACCCATTCGGATTCCGGTATGCCGCAAGATGCCTCTTCAACTATGGAACCTGCGGATGTCTCTACCTTGGATGGGTCTGGAGCCGCTGTGCAGGCACCGGCTTCAGAGGGTGTATTCAGGCCACAGACTTGCATTTTAAACCAGCGCCATCTTCTTCATCCAGGCCTAAAGCTCGACCCACGCCTAGAAAAGCGATGTCCAAACCGCATGCTCAGGCCCATATGCCTAAAAAACAAATGCTTAGAATGGCTGAAGACCTTTATTACCTTAATTAGGGGAAGCCAGCCTTCCCCCTCTAAGAGATGTAGAACTGATTTTCCTTCTGATTCTTCTGATCAGGAATCTGATATGTTTCTTCTGATTACTAGGATTTGCCCCATCTACTTATGAGGATTCTGATGCAGAGGATTCCATTCCCTCTGCTTCCCCTCCAGAAGATTTTTCTTTTGGTGAAACCTTGCACACTCTTAGGGAGCATTTCTGCTGGGAAATCCAGGATTACACTGACTCCAAAAAGAGGCTTAGGGAATTCTTACTCCTCCCTCAACACAGGCCTTTAGCTATCCCGCCTGTTCTGGACATTGTGGATGATGCTTACTTGGAATCTAGCATTTCCCCAGACACTTAACCTCCAGCTCCCAGAAAACCTGACAGGTATTACAGGGTACCTGACTCTCACAAGTTCCTCTTCAAGAATCCTACTATGGATCCAGAGACCATTTCCCAAGGACCAAAGGTCATTAAGGATACTGCTGCCAAAAACCCTACCCCTTCTGATAGAGATTCTAGAGCCCTTGGACAGATGGGGTAAGAAGGTATATACTTATGCTACTTTGGCCATCATGGCTTTAAATTGCCAGTTTCATATGTTGAAGTACCAGCAGCATATTATGAGACTACTTAAACGGAAAATGATGTTGATTCCTGACTGTGCTGAACACAAAGAATTACAGGATTTAATGCATTCTGCAGAACAAGTTGGTAAACATACTTTGCAATGTGGTTTTGACTCTTTAGAAGCATCTTGCAGGGCTGCTGTCACTGGGGTCTGTTCTTAGAAGGCATGCTTGGCTTAAGGAGCAAAACTTGCCAGATCATGTTAAAGCTGAATTACTGGATGCTCCCTTAAACCAAGACCGCCTGTGGCAACAAAGCAGAAGAAGTCCTCAAAAAGATGGAGGAAAAAGCTAACTCTGTGCAAACTGTTAAAGATTTCCTGCATGTACAGCCTCCCAGATTTAGTAGGCATTGGCCTTCAAAGAATTGGTCCTTTCCATCCTCTTCCAGGCCTTCAGTCCAAACCCAGGAACAGCAGACCCACCTAGGTTGCAGTCTCAGGCTACACACAGGCATAAGCTGTGGGGGGGCTCCCACTTCCAAAGCAGGGAGTAGTAAGACACCCCCCTATGGGAAAATGGCACAATGACTTAACCTTAACCCTTCCAAGCCCTGCTCAGCTGCCTGCTCCCTTAGGAGGAAAGCTCGCCCTGCATGCAAAAAACTGGGAACTCATTACCGCGGACAAATGGGTTTTGAATATAGTCTCCCAAGGATACAGATTCCACTTCCACACCCTACCAGCCCCAAATGGTTGGCCAGACCTATCCCCAAGTCAGTGGGCAGAGGCTCAACAGCAGGTTCGCTCTCTTTTAAGTATCAGGGCTATTCAACCTGCCCCAGCAGAAGAAAGGGGACAAGGTTTTTATTCAAGACTTTTTCTGGTACCCAGAAAATACCGCCTCTGGCATCCCTATCCTTGACCTCTCTATTCTAAACACTTTTTTGGTAATCCCAAAATTCATGATGCTAACACTTCAACAGCTGCTTCCTATGATAGGAAAAGATGCCTGGTTGGCAACCTTAGACTTAAAGGAAGCTTACCTGCACATTCCAGTAAGTGAATCTTGCAGGAAATACCTGCGCTTCAGGGCAGTCTCCATGCACTTTCATTTCTCTGCACTTCCCTTTGGCTTATCTACTGCGCCCAGGGTATTCACAAAGTGTCTAGCTCCAGCCATTGCATTTTGCAGGCAGAGAAACATTCAAATATACCCAGACTTGGACGATTGATTCAGGCAGAAAACCAGGAATTGCTATTAAAACATCTGGCATTCGTAAAGAAACTTCTAAACTCACTGGGGTACACCATAAACGAAAATAAATCTCACCTACTCCCCTGCCAACAAATTGTATTCCTGGGACCAAGCTTGAATACAACTTTCCAGATGGCTTTCCTCACTCCAGAGAAACAAGTTTATTTGACAAACTACTGGCCACAAAGACCCAGCTATCTGCAAGGAAAATTCTGCAAGCCCTGGGGTTCATGGCCTCTTGCATTATACTAATTCCATATGCAAGACTGCATATGAGGAAACTGCAGTGGTATCTAAAATGCCTATAGTGTCAGCATTCTCAGGACCTGTAATCAATGATTCATATTCCTTGTATAAAGACTGAGTTCCTTTGGTGGCAGAGGCCTGCTACCACAACAAGGGGCTCCCTTTCACTCTACCCCCTGCCACCCAAACCCTAACAGACGCATCAGACTATGCATGGGGGGCTCACTTGGCAGGGCAGTGCATTCAGGGCAAAAGGAACCCGAGAGAGATGCACCTGCATATCAACCAAAAAGAAATGTTAGCTGTACAGAATTCCCTGACAGCCTTCAAGGACCACATTCTTCCAGGACAATTATTGGTAAAGGCAGACAACACCACAGTTATGTGGTTCATAAACAAGCAGGGGGGTACCCACTCGTACCCTCTCTGCAGACTAGCCATGGCTCTATGGAACACAGCCTTGAGCTACAAAGTGCACCTACAAGCTCAATTCCTGCCAGGCAAACTAAATTCACTGGCAGATGACCTAAGCAGAAATTTCATGGAACCACACAAATTGAAATTGGAACTAAAAATACTCTACCTCTTGAGGAACAAATGGGGGGACCCCAGAGATAGACCTGTTTGACTCCCCACAGAACTGCCAGTTGGACAAATTCTTCACAAGGACTTCCCATAGTCAAGCTTAGAAAGTGGATGCCCTGTCCTTTACCTGGGGAAAGCCTCTCAGTTTATGCCTTTCCCCCGCTGCCTCTCCTCTCGAAGGTTCTGCTAAAGATCAAACAGGACAAACCAAGGACAATACTGATTGCATCAGACTGGCCGCGGCAGCACTGGTACCCCCTCTTGCGCAGTATGACACTGCTGGAACCATGGCACCTGCCTCGGACCCCTTCCCCTGCTCTCCCAGCAGGCGGGCCAGATCCTGCACCCTCAGCTTTAAACCCTGAACCTTGCAGCCTGGTAAATTCCTTGAGCTCTCCAATAGCATCCCTCAGTAAGCAGGTGCTAGATGTCATTATGGAGGCAAGGAGGCCTAGTACTAGAAAATCCTATGCTGAAAAGTGGAAAAGATACTGCTCCTGGAGCCAGACTTCGGGGATGGGCACAACGGTGCCCAGCTTACCTCATATTCTTCAGTACTCAACAGAAATGCTCCACAAGGGCCTATCCTTGTTTATTAAAAATCATGCCTCTGCCATTTCAGCACATTATAATACTGAACCACCCCTCTTCTCTCACCCCCTGCTAAAGCAATTCCTCAGAGGGGCCAAAAATTTAAGACCCCTCCCAGGAGAGCCCCTACTCCAGCCTGGGACCTTAACTTTGTGTTGGAAAAACTCACTCTGCCTCTTTTTGTGCCAGCTGCAACTGCAGAATTGAAATTCCTCTCTTGGAAAACAGCCTTCCTTCTAGCCATCACTTCAGCAAGAAGAGTGTCTGAATTACAGGCCCTCATGGCAGTGGAGCCCTTCATTATCTTCAATGCAGACAAGGTTTCCCTCAGGACCAATCCTTCCTTTATGCCCAAGGTGGTGTCTAGTGTGGCCCTTAATCAGTCCATTCATTTGCCTATTTTTCTCCCGAATCCACAAAACAAAGGAGAATGAATACTGCACTCTTTGGACATGCACAGACAACTTGGATTTTATTTGGACAGGACTAAGCCTCTCAGAAAATCTGAACAGCTGCTAGTTGGCTTTGCTGCAAGGGCAGAGGGGAAGGCCATTTCAAAGCAAACCATTTCTAAGTGGATAGCCCATTGCATTCATTTCTGCTGTAAGTACCATGGAGAACTTATCCCACAGGGGATAAGATCACATTCTACCAGGGCTGCATCTACCTCTACAGCCTTTCTCAGAAGTGTCCCTACCAGGGACATCCTAGAAGCTGCTACCTGAAGATCTGTACATACCTTCACCAAGCATTACCACACGCCTATTTTTTTCTAAATCCAGAGCTG
Organism: Protopterus annectens; assembly: GCF_019279795.1. Taxonomy (NCBI): domain Eukaryota; kingdom Metazoa; phylum Chordata; order Ceratodontiformes; family Protopteridae; genus Protopterus; species Protopterus annectens. The sequence goes on from NC_056745.1 coordinate 877,826,211, forward strand.
GGTTTGCCACTGCAGTCTTGCAGGGCTTAATATCTGGCACTAATGCTCTCTAACTTACTCCTCCCTTCCTTAGCTTTGGGAATCAACCCAAATGTGATGACTGCAACAGTGAAACATGAAGAACATAGTGCAGATGTTCATCGTGTTACACTGCTGCAGTCATCACACTTGGGTTATCCTGCCATCAGGCGGTCCCGCAGTCGGCCAGAGTTCCCAAGTCTTGGTCTGGCGTCGGTTGCTGTCGCTTCTTCCCTGATGTCAGTGCGCCAGGGGTATATAATATGCATCTGACGCCATTTTCTTCAGTCTTTCTTGCCGCGTGGTGCCCGAAGCAGAAGCAGTTCGCAAGTGCCGGTCGGCCGACTCCTGAGATTTTCGAAGTTGAATTCCAGATCCGAAGTCTTCAATAAAGCTAAGTACCCCGTTGGGGAAACCTTTTTCTTGCCTCAGACCGATGTCAGAAAAAGTTAATAATTGTATTTCTTGTGGGAAGCAAATACCTCATAAGGACTTCCACTCTTACTGTATTCCATGCCTAGGCCGTGATCACGACGTCACTTGTCGGTTTTGTGCTAAATTCAACAAACGCACTATAAAAATACGTTTTGATTTTGTTTTACACTACTTTGGCCGAAGGTTCAATTATACCATGCCGTCGGATCAGCCGACGACCTCAATACCGAAAAAACACAAAGACAAGGATAAAGACAGGCATCCGAGGTCCAAAACCGACGAAACCTCTTCTAGGCCAGTCGCCGGTTCTCAGTGAGGCGCTTTCGCAGCCCCTGACACCCGCTACCTCAGAGCCACAGGCCGCTTCTGACTCCCACGTGGAGACATCTAGGCCTCTGGAAACTCAAGGTATTGGGCCTATGGAAACTAATCCCTCAGATGGGTCCGGAGCCGCTGAGGGTGTTTTCAGACCTTCACAACTTACCATTAAAACAACAGCCAAGACAAAGGTACAATTAAAGACAAAGAAACAAATACAGCATTCTCCTGGACAGTCCTCCATGCCTAAGAAACTGATGCTTAAAATGGCCGACGACCTCATTACTCTAATCAGGGGTTCCCATCCCCCTCCTGAGAAAAGGCCTAGGCAGGATACAGACTATGACTCCTCTGATCAGGTTTCCATTTCCTCTAATTCCTCTTCAGACCAGGGATACTCTCTACTCCCCTATGAGGACTGTGATGCTGAGGAATCTATCCCTTCAGCCTCTCCTCCTGAGGATTTTTCTTTTGGGGAAACTTTACATACCATGAGGGAACATTTCCACTGGGAAAGTCAGGATTACTCAGAATCCAAGAAAAGGCTCAGGGATGTCCTCTTATTGCCTCAGCACAGGCCCCTGGCTATTCCGCCTGTGCTAGACATAGTGAATGATGTGATGTTCATCGTGCATACAGCTGCAGTAATCACAGATGGGTTTTCTGCCATCAGGCGGTCCCTCGGTCGGCCGAATTCCAAAGTCTTGGTCCGGCGCCGGTTGTCGCCGCTTTCTCTTCTGACGTCAGTGAGGCCAGAGTATATAAGACACAGCCGACGCCATGTTCTTCAGTCTTTTTTGTCATGTGGTGCCCGAAGCAGAAGCAGTTCGCAAGTGCCGGTCGGCCAGCTCCTGAATTACGAAAATTTTGGAAACCGAAGTCTTCATTAAAGCTAAGTACCCCGTTGGGGAAACTTTTCTTGCCTCAGACCGATGTCAGAAAAAGTTAATAATTGTATTTCTTGTGTGAAGCAAATACCGCATAAGGATTTCCATTCCCTCTGCATACCTTGTTTAGGCCCAGACCACGACGTCTCGGGCTGTCGCTTTTGCGCTACCTTCAATAAACGCACTATTAAGTGCCGGGCGGAGTTCGCCCAACACTATTTTGGTAAAGCTTTTGATTATAAAATGTCGTCGGACACTCCGACTACCGTTTTGTCCAAAAAACGCAAGGAAAAGGACCGACACGCGAGGCCCGTGGTCCCCGCCGACACCACGCCAAAACAGGCTACACGTGGTCTGGTTCTCAGCGAGACGCCTTTGCAGTCCCTGACTACCGACGACACTCCTTTGGCGGTGTTCTCTGTACCCGAGACCGCTGGGACCTCGGCCCTTTCCCAGACTACAACCACCGAAGCCTTTGCTAATGTTGAGCCTACTAATGTGGACAGGTCCACCTCCACCCATGGTGTCTTTAGACCATCTTCTTTTTCTATTAAGGCCTTCACTAAATCCAAAGCAGCCAGGCACCCCAAGAGGCCTGTTGCACAGGGCCCATCTCCAGGTCCCATGCCTAAAAAACAGATGCTTAAAATGGCTGAGGATTTAATTACTCTTATCAGAGGTTCTCAACCCCCTCCATACAAGAGACCCAGAGTGGAGGAAGATTCTCCCTCTTCTGATCAGGGATCCATTTTATCAGAACATTCTGATGCAGAGGAACACTCTTGCTCCCCTTTTGAGGATTCGGATGCAGAACAGTCCATCCCTTCTGTATCTCCTCCTGAGGATTTTTCCTTTGGGGAAACCTTGCACACCTTGAGGGAACACTTCCATTGGGAAGGCCAAGACTTTTCAGATTCTAAGAAAAGGCTTAGGGAATTTCTTTTGTTACCTCAACACAGACCTCTGGCGATACCCCTGTGTTGGACATACTTGATGATGTTTATTCGGAGGCTTGCCTTAACCCGGATTCTCTGCCTCCTGCACCAGTCAAGCCTGATAGGTATTACAGAGTACCCAACTCTCACCAATTTCTCTTCAAAAGCCATAATGCTGACCCTGAAACCATTTCACAAGGCCCCAAGGGATTGAAGGCCTCCACTGCCAAGAATCCACTTCCTGCAGAAAGGAGTCAAGATCTTTAGAAAGGTGGGGTAAAAGGTATATACCTCGCCACCCTAGCCATGAGGGCCTTAAATTGTCAGTTTCATATGCTTAAATATCAACAGTTCCTGTTATCACAATTAAGGAATAAAATGTCTCAACCTGAACAACCAGATTTAAAGGAGTTACAGGATATGATGCATAGTGCAGAGCAAGTGGGTAAACACACTTTACAATGTGGTTATGATGCCCTAGAGGCTTCAAGTAGAGCGGCTGCTACAGGATCAGTCATTCGCAGACATGCCTGGCTTAGAGAACAAAACTTGCCTGATCATGTCAAAGCTAAACTTCTAAATGCTCCTTTACAAAAGGATGTGCTGTTTGGTACTAATGCTGAGGAGATACTACGGAAAATGGAAGAAAAAGCCAAATCTATGCAAACTGTCAAAGCCTTTTTACAGGTCCAGCCACCACGTTTTAGCAGAAATTGGCCTTCAAAAAACTGGTCCTTTCCAGCCACTGACAAGCCCCAAAGAGGTAGATACAGACGCAGAAGGGGCAGAGGGCAATCACAAGGATCATATAGAGGACGACAATGGCAAACTCCAGCACCAGGAGGTGGCGAGGACAGTGCACAACAATACAGGAAGCAAACCCAATGACTCCCTCATTTCCATGCCAAGCACGTCTCAGCTGGCAGCACCTTTGGGAGGAAATCTAGCATTATTTGCAGACAATTGGCATATTGTCACAACAGACAAATGGATCCTGGACATTATAAACAGAGGCTACAAATTTCATTTTCACACTCTTCCAAAAATGAGAGGCATGCCAAACCTGCCACAGAATCAAAGGGCAGAGGCACAACTACAAATTTCAAAGCTCATAAGCATGAGAGCTATTCAAGAGGTACCTACTCACGAACAAGGTCAAGGTTTTTATTCAAGACTTTTTCTGGTACCAAGGAAAGAAACCGACTGGAGACCCATTTTGGACTTATCCATCCTAAACACATTTCTACTCGTACCAAAATTCAAGATGCTCACATTACAGAAACTTCTTCCCATGCTGGGCAAGGAGTTTTGGCTGGTAACATTGGACCTCAAGGAGGCATACCTGCATGTCCCAATCAGACAAAGCTGCAGAAGATACCTCAGATTTCTTGCAGGTTCAATCCACTATCAATTCTCTGCATTGCCCTTTGGCTTATCTACTGCGCCCAGAGTATTCACAAAGTGCCTGGCATCAGTGATTGCCTACTGCAGACTTCAAGGGATACAAATTTACCCTTATTTGGACGACTGCCTGATCCAAGCGGACAGCAAACACATACTTCTGGAACATCTGGCATATGTGACACGGTTATTGCATTCTCTGGGATACACAATCAACAAAGAGAAATCAAGGCTAACACCATCTCAGAAAATAACTTTCCTGGGTGCCAACTTGGACACAAACACCCAGATGGTCTATCTTACGCCAGAAAAACAGGGGCAACTATCTCATTACTTCAAAATACTAGCAAAAAGTACCAGGCTTACTGCAAGGAAAATCCTGCAGGCTCTGGGATTCATGGCATCTTGCATTCTTTTAATCCCATGTGCAAAGCTGCATATGAGGAAACTTCAATGGTACCTAAAAAACCTATGGTCTCAACACAGTCCCAGTTTGGAAACAATAATACCAATAATCCCATGTTTGCAAAAGGAATTTCTATGGTGGGCCCAAGCATGTCAAGCAAACACAGGCCTCCCATTCTGCAAGCCTCAAGCAAAGCAAGTTATCATAACAGACGCCTCAGATTACGCCTGGGGGGCGCACATGACGGACAGGTGCATCCAGGGCAAATGGTCCCAAAAAGAAAAGCACCTTCACATCAATCAAAAAGAAATGCTAGCAGTAATAAATGCAATTACAGCTTTCAAGGACTTCCTGCATCCAGGGCAATTACTGATAAGAACAGACAACACCACAGTAATGTGGTACATAAACAAATAAGGAGGAACACATTCATACCCCTTGTGCAGACTAGCCATGACTCTTTGGAACTTGGCTCTGGAATGGCAAATCGAACTTCAAGCCCAGTACCTGCCAGGATTGGAAAACGCGCTGGCAGACAAATTAAGCAGAAATATGACAGATCTACATGAATGGAAGTTACATCCTCAGGTGTTTACAGAAATAACCCAAGTGTGGGGGAGGCCAGACATAGATCTTTTTGCCTCCCACAGGAATCATCAATTGGAAACGTTTTGTTCGAGGACCTTTCATCCAAAGGCCTGGAGAGTGGACGCCCTTTCATTCAATTGGACAGCCTGGACAGTTTACGCATTCCCACCTCTGCCTCTTCTGCCCAATGTACTTTTGAAAGCAAGAGCAGACAGACCGAAGATGATACTGATTGCTCCAGATTGGCCACGGCAACACTGGTACCCACTGCTGAGGAGCCTAACACATACTCCACCCTGGTCCCTGCCTCTAATGCCTCTTCTGCTGACTCAGCACAGCTACAAAACTCTCCACAGTCAGCTGAAAACACTCAGTCTCGCTGCATGGAAAATTCCTTAACACCACAACAGACCCTACTCTCCAAGGAGGTGCAGGATGTCATTTTGGAGGCCAGAAGGCCATCTGCTAGAAAAGCTTATTCCGCAAAATGGAAGCGGTTTTGTTCTTGGAATGAGAAAAAAGGCCAGGACCCTAGAAAACTGAACTTGCCTCAGGTATTACAGTGTCTAGCTGAGCTGCTGAACAGTGGACTTTCATTTTCTTCCATAAAAATCCATGCCTCAGCCATTTCTGCAGAATACAACACGGATCCTCCTTTATTTTCTCGCTCACTCTTACGACAGTTCCTCAGAGGGGCTAAGAATATTAGACCACCAAGGAAACAACCAATACCAGCCTGGGATCTTAATTACATACTAGAAAAATTAACATTGCCTCCTTTTGAACCAGCTGCCTCAACAGATTTGCAATATTTGTCCTGGAAAACTGCCTTCCTTCTGGCTATCACTTCAGCTCGTAGAGTTTCGGAACTACAGGCCCACATGGCAGTGCAGCCCTTTCTCATTTTCCATCAGGACAGGGTTTCCCTTCGTACCAACCCATCATTTATGCCTAAAGTGGTATCCAGGGTAGCTTTAAATCAAGCCATACACCTTCCTACCTTTTATCCCAATCCTCAGAACAAAGGGGAAAGGCTGCTACATTCTTTAGACATCCATAGGCAGCTACGTTACTACTTGGACAGAACAAAGTCCTTCAGGAAATCAGAACAACTCTTCGTGTCCTATGCTGTAGGGGCTCAAGGGAAGCCAGTTTCCAAGCAGACTATTTCAAAGTGGATAGGCCACTGCATACGGTTTTGTTATTCCTATCATGGGAAATCTGTTCCTACAGGTATCAGATCACACTCCACCAGGGCCACAGCTACCTCTACAGCCTTCCTCAGAGGAGTTCCTACCAAAGATATTCTGGAGGCAGCCACTTGGAGTTCTGTACATACCTTTACAAAACACTACCACCTGCCCTTATATTCCAGAACAAGAGCAGGCTTTGCCACTGCTGTTTTGCAGGGCATTCTGGCTCAACCCAGATGTTCTTCGTCTTCCATTGCTGCAGTCCTTACTATTGGGTATAGTCCGCATCCAGTCGGCCCGAATACCAGAGTATAAGGCTGACGTCGGTCAGGGCGCATTAGACTGACGTCAGTACGTCAGGGTACTAATGCGCATGACCGGCGTCATATCCTCAGTCTTTTTTGCCGCGTTGTCCGATGCAGAAGCAGTTTTGCGAGTGCAGGTTGGCGTTCTGAAATATTTCCGAAACCGGAGTTTCAGACCGAATCAGAGTTGGCTAAGTACCCCGTTGGGGAACATTTTGGTTTTTCTTGCCTCAGTATTTAACCGGATGTCAGAAAAAGTGAATAACTGTATTTCTTGTGGGAAACAGATACCTCATAGGGATTACCATACATTGTGTATACCTTGTTTAGGGCCTGAGCACGACGTTGTTGGTTGCCGCTCTTGTGCTAGGTTTAACAAACGCACTATTAAGAGGAGGTTAGACTGTGCCAGATTAGTGTTTGGGAAGCGTTGCAATTATAAAATGCCGCCGGATGCTCCGGCGCCCGCTTCCAAGAAGCGTAAGGACAAAACAGCGAAACCTAGGGTTGATGAACCGGCAGTCCCGGACGTCGGTTCTTTAGGAGGCTCAGTGGAGCCAGAGGTTTTGCCAGGAGTTTCTATGGAGTCTCAGGCAGAAACTTTACTGTTACAGGATGTACCCTCTCAGGAGGCAGGCCAGGCTGAGGGGCTTCTCAGGTAACTATTCTTCCCTCTCTTCCCAATGTAGTTAGAGCCTCTCCTTCTGTTGCCAAAACTTCTTTTAGAGGAAGGCCAAGTTCAGTTTCAGTAGGGGCTTCTCCTAGCCTTTCGGGTTCTGTACCTAAGAAACATATGCTTAAAATGGCAGAAGATTTGATTACTATGATTAGAGGTTCTATGGGCCCTCCTGATAAGAGGCCTAGGGTGGAACCAGAGTTTGACAGTTTTGAACAGGGTTCAGGGGCTTCTGAGTCTTCTGGAAGATTTGCAGGAGTATCCTCATTATTCTGATTCTGATGTGGATGATGCCACTCCTTGCTTCTCCTCCTGAGGATTTTTCATTTTCAGAGACTCTGCATTCCATGAGGGAGCACTTTAAATGGGAAGGCCAGGATTACTCTGATTCCAGGAAGAGGCTTAGGGAATTCTTGTTTTACCCCAGCATAGGCCCTTAGCTATACCTCCTGTGTTGACTGTGGTAGAAGATGTTTTTGCAGAGGCTTCCTGAACCCTGATTCCTTGCCTCCTGCTCCTGTTAAACCTGATAGGTACTATAGGGTGCCCAAGCTCATAAGTATTTGTTTAAGAGTCCTAGGGCGGACCCAGAAATTGTTTCTCAGGGGCCTAAAGGTGTTAAAGCCTCTGTGGTTAAAAATCCTGTTCCCACTGACAAAGAGGCAAGGGCGTTAGATAGGTGGGGTAAGAAAGTGTATACTTCTTCCACTCTAGCCATGAGAGCATTGAATTGTCAGTTTCACATGCTGAAATATCAAAATTATCTCCTTTCACAATTAAAATCTAAGGTGGATGCTTTGGCGGAAGGTATTGATTGTAAAGAATTGCTAGATTTGGTTTATGTGTCTGAACAAGTGGGCAAGCATTCTTTGCAATGTGGTTTTGATGCTGTGCAGGCCTCCTCGAGGGTGGCTGCCACTAGTTCTGTTCTTCGCAGGCATGCCTGGTTGAGGGATCAAAATTTGGCTGAGCATGTTAAGACAAGGATTTTGGATGCTCCTTTACAGTCTGATGTGTTGTTTGGTTCACCTGTGGAAGCAGTTTTAAAGAAAATGGAGGACAAAGCTAAGTCTATGCAAACTGTTAAAGATTTTTGCAGGTACAGCCACGAAGTTTAGTAGAAATTGGCCTGCTAAGGGGTGGACATATCCTGCTTATGATTCCCAGTCTAGGGGTAGGTCTAGACGTGGTAGGGGCAGGGCCCAAGGTTCTTTTAGGCCTAGAACAGGGAGTTCACCTGCTCAGACTTCTGGTGAGGGCAGGGGTCAGTCCTTTCGTAAACAGACCCAATGACCTGCCTTTTCAGCTGCCAGTAGATTCTCGTCTGGCAGCTCCTTTGGAAAGACGACTGTCTCTTTTCAAAGAAAATTGGGATTTAATTACTCAAGACAGATGGGTGTTGGACATCATTCACCACGGTTACAGATTTTATTTCCATACAATGCCCCCTTTCACAGGCATGCCAGACGTTCCTCCTCCACAAAGAAAAGAGGCTCACAAGCAAGTTTCTCAGTTACTCCAAATGGGGGCCATTCAGCCAGTCCCTGTATCAGAAAGGGGCCTAGGATTTTATTCTCGCATGTTCCTAGTACCACAGACGGGGTACACGTGGAGACCAATTTTGGATTTATCTCTCCTCAACACTTATCTGGACATTCCCAAGTTCAAGATGTTGACGTTACAACAGCTTTTACCCTGCTGGGCAAAGATCACTGGATGGTAACTTTAGATCTCAAGGAAGCTTACCTTCATGTGCCTATCAGGCTAAGTTACAGGAAGTATCTGCGGTTTCGAGCTGGAGATTCTCATTATCAGTTCTCTGCATTGCCCTTTGGCTTATCTACTGCCCAGAGTATTCACAAAGGTTCTGGCTCCAGTGATAGCTTACTTCAGGCTACAAGGACTTCAAATCTATCCTTATTTAGACAACTGCCTGATTCTGGCTCAAGACAAGGAAGACCTTCTACAGCATCTGGAATATGTTATAGCAGTGCTAAGATGCCTAGGGTATTCTGTGAACGAAATAAAGTCCAGTCTAGTACCCTCTCAAGACATGTGCTTTCTGGGTGTGAGACTGCATACAGCAGCCCAGACGGCCTTTTTAAACCCGGACAAACAAAAGAGTCTATCACTTTACTTCCATCAACTATCTCATCAGTCCGTGCTGACTGCAGAGACAGTCCTTCAAGCATTAGGGTTCATGGCATCTTGTATTCTGGTGCTTCCCAATGCCAAACTGCATATGAGGAAGTTACAATGGTATCTCAAAAATGTATGGACACAGCACTGCCAGGATTTAGACACTGTCATTCAAATAATACCTTGCCTTCAAAGAGAATTTTTGTGGTGGGCTCAGGAATGTCACCTAAACAAGGGACTCTCTGTGACCCAGCCAGAGGCGAGTCAGATTTTACTGACAGATGCCTCGGACATTGCTTGGGGAGCTCATCTACATGGAAAGTGGATACAAGACAAGTGGCCTGCCAGACTACAGCATCTACATATCAACATGAAGGAGATGTTAGCAGTCCAGTTCGCATTACTGGCTTTCAAGGAGTTACTTCTTCCAGGGCAGGTGTTGATTCTAACAGACAACACAACTGTCATGTGGTACTTCAACAAACAAGGGGAACACATTCTTATCCTCTATGCAGGCAAGCAATGATTTTATGGGAGACTGCCACGCTTGCACCTAACTCTTCAGGCAAGGTTTCTGCCAGGAGCACAGCACTCCTTAGCAGATGTGTTAAGCAGACAAATCATGGATCCCCACAAGTGGAAACTGGATCTTCATGTATTTCAGAAATTGACAGTGTCAGGGGAACTCCAGACATAGATCTGTTCGCTTCTCCACTAAACCACCAGCTGCCACAGTTTTGCACAAAGGGGTTTCATCACACAGCTTGGAAAGTGGATGCTCTGTCTTTCAGTTGGACGAACCTTCATGTGTATGCCTTTCCACCTCTGCCTCTTCTTCCAAAGGTACTGTTAAAGGTCAGACAGGACAGGCCAAGGATGATTTTGATAGCTCCAGATTGGCCTCGACAACACTGGTACCCTCTACTACGGAGTCTGGTAAAGAAGCCTCCATGGCCTTTCCCTTTGATTCCACATCTGTTATACCAGCAGGACGGTTATCTGCTCCATGTCAAGCTTCACTCTCTTCATCTGACAGCCTGGCATATTCTGTGTTGAAACACAGCCGGTCTCAACTTCCTCAACAAGTTTTAAATGTGATTATGGAAGCTAGAAGACCTAGTACAAGGAAAGTGTACGCAGCTAAATGGAAGAGATTTTTATCTTGGAGTAAAGCAAAGAATTTGGAGATTTCTGAGCCTAATTTGAGTATGGCTCTTCAATATCTTACTGAGTTACTGGACAAGGGTCTGTCCTTCTCTTCCATTAAGATTCATGCTGCAGCAATCTCAGCTCACTATGATTGTGACCCACCATTGTTTTCGCATCCTTTGTTCAAGCAGTTTCTTAGAGGGGCAAAAAATAAGACCCCCGTGAGCTCCTACTCCTGCTTGGGATCTCAATTTTGTGTTGGAAAAACTTACTCTACAACCTTTTGAGCCTGCGGCTACTGCTGAATTGCAATATTTGTCATGGAAGACTGCTTTTTTGTTGGCTATTACTTCTGCAAGACGGGTGTCTGAATTGCAGGCCCTTATGGCAGTCGAGCCTTTTTGATTTTCCATAAGGATAGGGTATCATTACGTACTAATCCTTCCTTTATGCCTAAAGTGGTTTCTAGTGTGGCTTTAAACCAAACTATTCATTTGCCTACTTTTATGCAGACCCCCAAAATAAAGGGGAAAAGATTTTGCATACTTTAGATGTACACAGGCAATTGCGTTATTACTTAAGCAGGACTAAGGATTTTAGGCAGTCTCAGCAGTTGTTTGTTTCTTTTGCTTTGAGTTAGCAGGGCAAGCCTGTGTCAAAACAAACTATTTCTAGGTGGATTGGCTTTTGCATTGCATTTTGTTATTCCCATCATGGCAAGGAGGTTCCTGCTGGGATCAGGCCTCATTCCACTAGGGCTACTGCCACTTCAACAGCATTTCTACGGGGTGGCAACTAAGGATATTTTGGAAGCAGCTACTTGGAGTTCAGTGCATACTTTCTCTAAGCATTATCACCTTCCTATCTACTCTAAGTCTAGGGCTGGTTTTGCCACTGCTGTTTTGCAAGGCATGTTGTCAGCTCCTGCTTCTTTATGATTTGCCAGCCTCCCTTACCTCTGCTTTGGGATTCTACCCAATAGTAAGGACTGTAGCAATGGAAGGCGAAGAACATAGTACAGTTTTGTACCTACCATAAATGTAGATGTTCGAGGATTCCATTGCTGCAGTCCAATTTACTCCCTCCTTCCCCTCTGTGTTTAGGGGTGGTTGTGTAGGTGAGTTTACCTGCTTATATTTTTGTATATATTGTTCATGTTTTGGTGCAGGTATTTTGGGCCTTGTCTTTTTAGGGTCTTCTGACATCTGGGGCAAGAAAAGACTGAGGATATGACGCCGGTCATGCGCATTAGTACCCTGACGTACTGACGTCAGTCTAATGCGCCCTGACCGACGTCAGCCTTATACTCTGGTATTCGGGCCGACTGGATGCGGACTATACCCAATAGTAAGGACTGCAGCAATGGAATCCTCGAACATCTACATTTATGGTAGGTACAAAACTGTACTTTCCTCCTAGTACCTACCACCCTGTGCGTAGCTTTGGGACTCTACCCATCTGTGATTACTGCAGCTGTATGCACGATGAACATAGTACAGTTTTGTACCTACCATAAATGTAGATGTTCGAGTGCTAATACAGCTGCAGTACAGGTTTCCCTCCCTCCTTCCCCACTTGGTAAAGGCATGGGGCCTAACAACCTCTTCATACATCCTGACTGGGTTATCCTTCTATGGTTTATTTGCTTGCAACCACTGATTTTGGATTATATTGCATTGCATTGCATGTATACACATATAAGCATAATTTATGTATTGCCTTCCTTCTGGGGGCACCTGACATCTGGGGCAAGAAAGACTGAAGAACATGGCGTCGGCTGTGTCTTATATACTCTGGCCTCACTGACGTCAGAAGAGAAAGCGACGACAACCGGCGCCAGACCAAGACTTTGGAATTCGGCCAACCTGACGGCAGAAAACCCATCTGTGATTACTGCAGCTGTATTAGCACTCGAACATTTACATTTATGGTAGGTACAAAACTGTACTTTCTCTGAATCCAGCTTATCTCTCGACTCTTTGCCCCCTGCTCCAGCTAAGCCAGATAGGTATTCTAGAGTCCCTGACTCTCACAAGTTTCTTTACAAAAACCCTTCTGCTGATCCAGAAACTATTTCCCAGGGTCCAAAAGGGGTTAAGGCTTCCATTGCAAAAAATCCAGTACCCTCTGACAGAGATTCCAGAGCTTTGGATAGATGGTGGAAGAAAGTATACACGTCTGCAACTTTAGCAGTAAGAGCTTTAAATTGACAGTTTCACATGCTTACGTACCAACAATATTTAATGGCTCAATTAAAACAGAAAATGCTTGCTAGATCAGAAGCTCCTGATTGTAAAGAAATGCAGGATTTATTGCATGCAGTTGAACAGGTGGGAAAACATACTCTGCAATGTGGTTTTGATTCTTTAGAGGCCTCTTGTAGAGCCGCAGTTACAGGTTCTGTTATTTGACGACATGCTGGGTTAAAAGAACCGAGTTTACTTGATCATGTTAAGGCAAAGTTATTGGATGCTCCTTTACAACATGATACCTTGTTTGGTGTTAAGGCAGAAGAGGTGTTAAAGAAAATGGAGGATAAAGCTAAATCTATGCAAACAGTCAAGGATTTCTTACAGGTACAGCCACCTCGGTTTAGCAGAAATTGGTCAACAAAAAATTGGTCCTTTCCAGTGTCAGACAGGCCACAGAGAGGCAGATACAGACACCCAAGAGGCAGATCTCAACCCCAAGGCTCAAACAGATGACGACAGTGGGGCACCTCAACCCCAAAAGGAGGTGAGGACAAGTCTCAACCTTACAGGAAACAGTCACAATGACTTTCCTTTGCGTACGCCAAGCACGTCCCTTTTGGAAGCCCCCTTAGGGGGAAAACTAGCACTTTTTTCTCAAAACTGGCAAACAATCGCCCAAGACAAATGGGTCTTGAATATTGTGTCTCAAGGTTACAGATTCCACTTCCATACTTTACCAAAGCTAAAAGGAATGCCAGACGTGCCGCAAAATCAATGGGCAGAGGCACAAAAACAAATGTCAGCCCTCATGGACATGAGAGCTATACATAAAGTACCACAACAGGAACAAGGACAGAGATTTTACTCAAGACTCTTCCTGGTCCCCAGAAAGGACAAAGCCTGGAGGCCTATACTGGACCTTTCAATTCTGAGTACTTACCTGGAGATTCAGAAATTCAAAATGTTGACATTACAGCAGCTTCTTCCCATGCTGGGCAAGAAGGCTTGGCTTGTTACTCTGGACCACAGAGGCATACCTGCATGTCCCTATCAGACAAAATTGCAGAAGATACCTCAGTTTCAAAGCTGGTACAATGCACTACCAATTCTCTGCACTGCCCTTTGGCTTATCTACTGTGCCCAGGGTCTTCACAAAGTGCCTGGCACCAGTAATTGCATTTTGCAGACAAAAAGGAATTCAAATGTATCCATACCTGGACGACTGCCTCATTCAAGCAGAGACAAAGGACATTCTTCTGCAGCATCTGGCGTTTGTGAAAAAGTTGCTAATTTCTCTAGGGTACACAGTAAACGAAAAGAAGTCAAAACTAGTGCCCTCACAACAGATTACCTTCCTGGGTGCCAGCTTAAATACAACGGCCCAGATGGCTTACCTCACGCCAGACAAACAAGTGCAACTAACTCAATATTTTCAACTACTGGCAAAAACGTCCCATCTCCCTGCAAGAAAAATTCTGCAGGCCCTGGGATTCATGGCATCCTGCATACTACTAATACCATATGCCAGACTGCATATGAGGAAATTACAATGGTACCTAAAAAGTGTTTGGTCTCAACATTCTCACAGTCTAGAAGCAGTAATTCCAATGATTCCCTGCCTACAACAGAAGTTTCGATGGTGGGCACAGGCATGTCACCTAAACAAGGGTCAGCCTTTTACCCAACCCACAGCCAGGCAAACAACAGATGCTTCGGATTTCGCCTGGGGAGCACACATGGCAGGAAAATGCATTCAGGGCAAGTGGACCACAGACCAGATGCATCTTCACATCAATCAAAAAGAGATGTTGGCTGTGCAAAATGCCCTAACAGCTTTCAAGGACCTTCTACATCCAGGACAACTATTACTAAAGACAGACAACACCACAATAATGTGGTACATAAACAAACAAGAGGGCACTCATTCTTATCCCCTATGCAGGCAAGCCATGACCTTGTGGAACACAGCTCTAACGTACCAACTTCACCTGCAAGCACAATTCCTGCCAGGAAAGAACAATACTCTGGCAGACGACCTAAGCAGAAATATCATGGACCCTCACGAATGGAAATTGAATCCACAAATCTTCAGCATGATAACACAAAAATGGGGATGCCCAGACATAGATCTTTTTGCCTCCCCTCTGAATTGCCAACTACAAAAATTCTGCACAAGGACTTGTCACAAACAAGCCTGGAAAGTGGATGCTCTTCTGTTCAGCTGGAAAAACCTAAAAGTCTATGCCTTCCCACCACTGCCTCTCCTTTCAAAGGTACTCCTAAAAGCCAGACAAGAAAAAACACGGATGATCCTGATTGCTCCAGACTGGCCACGCTAGCACTGGTACCCTATCTTAAGGAACTTGGGTCAGGGCCCACCATGGATTTTGCCCCAAATTCCACACCTTCTGACTCAACAAAACAATCAAATCCTGCATGGTCCGCTCAAAACCCTAAACCTGGCTGCATGGCAGATACTTTAGTCAAGCAGGCAACACCTCTCTCTAAAGCTGTTATGGATGTCATTTTGGAGGCCAGGAGGCCTAGCACCAGGAAAGCTTACTCAGAAAAATGGAAGAGATTCTGTGCTTGGAACCAGGCTCACAGCCTTTGACCCTCTTGTTCCAAACATTCCTCAGATTTTACAATACTTAACTGAGATGCTGGACAGAGGCCTATACTTTTCATCAGTTAAAATCCACGCCTCTGCCATTTCTGCACATTACAACACGTATTCTCCTTTATTCTCTCATCCCTTGCTAAAGCAGTATCTCAGAGGGGCTAAAAACTTAAGACCACCCCGGAGAGTACCAACACCAACTTGGGACCTCAATTTCGTTTTGGAAAAACTGACCCTACCACCTTTTGAGCCAGCCAATACAGCCGATCTAAAATTTTTATCATGGAAAACAGCTCTGCTCCTGGCAGTAACTTCAGTACGAAGAGTCTCAGAGCTACAGGCATTAATGGCAGTGTAACCTTTTATAATTTTTCATCAGGGCAGGGTATCTTTAAGGACAAACACTACCTTCATGCCAAAGGTGGTATCTAGTGTGGCTCTTAACCAAACCATCCATTTGCCTACTTTTTATCCAAACCCCCAAAATAAAGGGGAGAAACTTCTCTCTTTGGACATGCACAGGCAGCTACGCTTCTACTTGGACAAAACAAAAGCTTTCAGGAAAACTGATCAACTGTTTGTAGCATATGCTGCAGGATCACAAGGCAAGGCTATCTCAAAGCAGACTATATCCAAATGGATAGGACACTATTCGGTACTGCTACACACAGCATGGAAAATCAGTCCCTAGTAACATTAGGCCTCATTCCACCAGGGCAACAGCCACTTCAGCAGCCTTTCTCAGAGGGGTACCTACCAAGGAAATTTTGGAGGCTGCAACTTGGAGTTCAGTGCACACCTTCACCAAGCATTACCACCTGCCTCTTTGCTCTAAATCCAGAGCAGAATTTACCACTGCAGTTCTGCAGGGCCCTCTTAGCCAATCCTAACTCTTTAGAGACCAGCCACCCAAACTTAGCTTTGGGATTCAACCCAAGTTTGATGACTGCAGCAGTGTAACATGATGAACATAGTGCAATTTTGTACCTACCATAAATGTAGATGTTCGAGTGTTCACACTGCTGCAGTCCAGGTTACCCTCCCTCCATCCCCTCTGAACTAGCTGGACTTATCTATACCCTTCTATCCTATAGAACCTTTGGGGTGTATTTGCTGGTAACTGAAGGTATTGTTTTTATTTTATATGTATATTTTTGATTAGCAATATGTATTGCCTACCCACTTGGGGGCACCTGACATCTGGGGCAAGAAAAACTGAAGAAAATGGCATTGGATGCATATTATATACCCCTGGCGCACTGACGTCAGGGAAGAAGCGACAGCAACTGACGCCGGACCAAGACTTTGGAACTCTGGCCGACTGCGGGACCGCCTGATGGCAGGATAACCCAAGTGTGATGACTGCAGCAGTGTGAACACTAACATCTACATTTATGGTAGGTACAAAACTGTACTTTGTGTACACTCACCATAAATGTAGATGTTCGAGTGTATTTACTGTTGCAGTCCTGGTTACCCTCCCTCCAGCCCCCTGACGTCTCCTGGCTCTACCTTTCCTTCTTGTTTGGTGTATTTAGGCTTTCTGGTGTATTTGCTTTTTGCTGGAGGGGTACCATAACATATAATTGCTTCCCATTGTGGGGGCACCTGGCATATGGGGCAAGAAAAACCGATGTAATGGCGTTGGCTGCATGTTTTATACCCCTGACGACCTGACGTCATGGAAGAAGAGACTGCATCCGATGCAGGAATCCAAGACTCTGGTATTCAGGCTGGCTGAGGGCTACCTGCAGGCAGATAACCCAAATGTGATGACTGCAACAGTGAATACACTCGAACATCTACATTTATGGTAAGTGTACACAACTGTACTTTCTGCCTGTTCTGGCTCCCACCGGATCAGTGAACCTTTAATCTACCTTCCAGCCTGTACATGCTCCTTTTTCAATCTGACTTGTGGTTTTGGAGTCCTCAGACCTGAAAGCTCTGAGAGTTGAACAGTGAGATCCAAAGGTCCTAGTATCCTTGACTTCCTTGACTAATTGTTTCCGACCACATTGAAGCATGATGGCTCTCAGAGCATTGGTGCCAGATCTGAGGGGTTGACCTCAACTTTGAAGTTTTTGGAGCCGTTGCTTCATCTTGGAGCTTCGGCACTGGATAGCTCAGCTTCAACTCTCCCTTCAGATCCGAGGGTTTGTTGGCCACGGGGGCTGTCTGATCTGAGAGTTTCGGCTCTGGTGGCATTGCCCTCGATGTCTCTTGAGCCCCTCTGCTTTTGAGGTGATGGAGAGAGCATTGTCTGTACATATTTAGATTTCAACTCTTCCTTCTTTGTATCCATGTCCCTAACTTCCTATGAATACTGTGACGGAATTCTCGCATCTTGCACCTTGATGACAGCCAGTCCAGATGAGCTTCCAGGCAGTTTCCACCATGGAACTTCCTGTCTCTTCTGACACTTCCCCAGAGCACCCCCAGTGAGGAGGTCCTTCGGAAGAGCTTGTGCAAGAGGATACACCTAGTTTCCCCACAGGAATCCCTCACAGAAGGCACTGATTTTGATGAAGGGGAAGGGTTCCTTAAATCTCCACCTGAGGATGCCAAATTCAGAGACATCATAGAGATCCTTCATCAAAAAGGCGGTTGGTCTGCCCAATCCCCTTCACAGGAGGAATCTGTTCTTGGAAGTCTTTGGGTCTGGACCATCTACATCTTTGGTTACCTCACCTGCAGATGAGCTGATAGACCTGGTCTCCCACAGAGCATGAAAAGAACCGGACTCCATAGAAGCAATCCCTAAATGCCCAGACAAGATTCTTAGTGGCCTGTCAGGTTACATTGGACAATGTGTGTTCCTTTAGATGCCATGGGCATTGCAGCAGCTACTAAGAAGGAATTGGCTGAGCAGAGCACATCTGTCCACCCCCCTATCAAGGAGTCTTGGTTTTGACAGGTTTGGACAGTGAGTTGTATGCATCAGAGAGCTTCGCTTTATGGACACTGAATTATTTTTCACATTTCACAAGGTTACAGAGGGACTTAATCAAGGAACTGTCTAACTCTCCCCCAAGGTCCACATCTGTAGAGAAGCAATTATCTTTTTCCTCATGACTGGCCACCCTACAATCTATTACTAATGCATCCATGAGGTTAGTCTCATATATAGCTGAAGGTTCCTCATGGGCTGCTGGTTCAGGCATAGCCATTAGTAGACATGCCTGGATGTGGTTGTGTGACTTTGTGGAACCCTTTAAGTCGTCATTCATCAATGCTTCTTTTGATGGATCTTCCCTCTTTGTACCAACTATTAAAGTGATGCTGTCCCACAGTGAGAAGGATGGAAAGACCCTTTTCCAGGAATCAATACAGTGGTAAGAAAGCATGATTCAGAAAATCCCAAGGGCCTTTCCAGGAATTATGTGAAGATTATTTCCCAAGAGGCAGGGGGGGGATAGCTATAATGGGAGACGCCTCCCTTGTGGCAGAGGGGGAACAGAGAATCAAGGTTCTTGGGATTTGTTTTTTTCTCGGCCAGGCCTTTTCAGCACTCCTGAAAGGTTACCCAACAGTCTCTCTCTGGAGGCAGTCTGGGGGTTTCTTATCATTGCACCCAAAAGCCTGGACAGCCATCACACAAGATTCTTTGGTGCAAAGGATCATATCCAGAGGATACTTCATTCTCTTTTCCAAATTCCTCAACAGAAGAGAAAGTCTCACCAATGTTCCACCCAGTCAGCAGGAACAAAGAGGCTCTGGAATTTACTCAAGGTTCTTTTTTGTGCCAAAAAAAAATAACGAAGGACCTGATATCCACTTTGTATCTCATTTATTTGAAAGAATTCTAGGTTTCAGATTGTCATGATTCAATCCATTCTGCCTCTTCTTTAGAAGGAAGACTGGATGTGGTGTCTAGATCTTCAATACGCATGCTATTATATAAAAATGAACGGACTGTCCTGGAGTTATCTACCCTGTGGGCTGGGAGCCAATCATTATCAGTTCAGATCCCTGCCCTTTGATCTCACCACAGCGCCCAGGATGTTCTCCAAATGCATGACAGTGGTATAAGTTCATCTAAGACTGCGCGCATTCAGTGTTTCCATATTTAGATGACTGGCTCCTAACCGCACCAACCAGGCATCTTATGGAAAAGGTCAGCGATTACCTATTTTTATCTCCATCTCTGGGAATTTGCGATAAATCTGATAAAGTCTCAACCAGTTCAAGCCTTTCTCATCTAGACAGTCGGTTGCCTAGCTTTTCTTCCTCAAAGCAGAATTGTTACTCTGAAATCACATGCCAATCAAGTTCTGTGTCATCCCTCACCCCCAGCAAGATTAATACTCAAAGCCATAGGGTCAGTGGATGCTGCAATAACTTTACTACCCACTGCTCATCTTCAAATGAGAATTCTTCAATGGACTCTTGCAGTGTAATGGTCTTTCGTCGTCAATCTCTGACATCCAGTAAAATTATCTCAGGTTTGCAGAAAACTTCAGCTGTGGTGGATACACTCTGAAGAGATGTATTAAGTCCTCCTATTTGTCTTTCATCCACCAAAAGCCACGGTGACCATGGATGCCTCCCAGGTAGGGTAGGAGGGGTATTTCTTGGGACGGACAGTTCAAGGCATGTGGTCCCAAGAAGAGACCAATTTATGTGTAAATGTTCTAGAGATGAGAGTGGTACTTTAACGTTGCAGGCCCTTCAGAGCTCTCTTCCACTAGGTACTACTGCTATTCAGATGGACAACTTGTCAGTAGCCTGGTACATAAACAGGGGGGAATCAAGATCTTACCCCCTATGCTGAGAAGCAGTGAGTTTGGCAATGGGCAATCTCCTCCAGCCACTTTCTGATAGCAACACACATACCGGTGAAATCCAACATATTAGCTGACAAGCTCAGCAAGACCATCCTGACTCCTCAGTAGTGGTCTCTCAGTCAATCAGTGGAAAAGATGATCTTTCACAAATGTGGTCAGCCATGCTAAGACCTGTTCGCTTTTCCCCTTAACAAATGCCACAGGTTCTTTGCCCTTATTCCCACTCAGATACAATGACCGACTGATGCCCTAGACCACCTTTAGCCCTCTGGTATCCTTTATGCTTGCCCTCCTCTACCCCTAATACCCAGCTTTCTTCAGAAAGCCATTCGGCTGAAGAGCAGAGAAATCTTCATTGCCCCCCTTCTGGCCTCACCAAATGTCGATTCCCTTCCTGTGTCTCACGTAGTATGTCCTCCATTGACACTGGACACCAGTCCAGATCTCCTGTTACACCCATCAAGGATGATTCATCTGGACATTGCAGGCCTCAAGTTGACCACATAGTTTCTCCAATTCCAATGATGGCTAAATATTCCAGGTTTTTCTCACCAGTTCATCGAATCCTTTCTTCGTCCCACAAACCGTGAACCAGAAAGATTTGTAAGAGTAAATGGAAAAGATTTTCTTTGTGAGTGCATCAGAGAGACTTTGGATCCTTTTACTGCTCCAATCCCAACTATTTTAGATTTCCTTGCCTCTATTTTTCAAACTGGGGCAAGTTTCTCTAGCATTAAAGTACAGTTAGTAGCTATCTCCAGCTACCACATTGACAATAAGGCTTCTCCTTTAGCTTCAGCTAAGCTGTGCAGGCCTTCCTAAAAGGTACACTTTTGTTTAGACCTCCGATTTGAGATTCCACTCCACCTTGGGATCTGACTTTGCTATTGCAATCTTTAGTACATTCTCCGTTTGAGCCCTCAGCTAAAGTAGACCTTAAGTTTTTATCTTGGAAAACCATCTTTGGTGGCTCGATGAGTTTCAGAGCTCCAAGCACCCTCTGCAGAACTCCCATATCCATTTTTTCGCAAGGATAGGGTTACTTTGCACCCCAATCCTTCCTTTCTACCTAAAGCCTCTGAATCAAGCATTAGTCAAGTCATTAAGCTACCAGTATTCTTTCCAAAATTTGAGAATAAAGGAGAATTTATCCTTCGTCTCTTACATGTACATAGGCAACTTCATTTTTACCTTCGTAGAATCAAGTTTAGAAAAACAGATCAGTTGTTTGTTTCCTTTTCAAATACCAAGATGGGAAAGCTAGTTTTGAAGATTACTGTAGCGAAATGGATAACAGATTGTATTTCTCATGTTTATTCCTTGAAAGAAAGACCTAACCTTACCAAAACAACCAAAGGCATATTCAACCACGTCAATGGCTGTGTCAGTTGCTTTTTGGGCTAGAGCTTCCATTGACGACATTTGTGCAGCTGCCACTTTGTCTAATGCTCATAACTTTATTTCACATTACAGAATGGACATAATTTCCAGAAACAGAGCATCATTTAGTTCTCTGGTCCTCTGAAATATCTTTCCATGAGGGCTGCCCAAAATAATTGTAGCTGGGGAACTCTTCCATTCATTGAGGAATGAATGAAAATGACAACATCAGATGTAAAAGTTGTGTACTCAGCATGGTGTTCCATCTGTGTTGTCCATTTTCATTCTTCCTCAACTCCCCTCCCACCGTCCCCATTCATGTCTTTGGGAGTGACCTAATGGAATTCTTATTAGGAGCCATTTTTCCTATATGAGCTCCTGATCTTTCAGCTGTCACTGTCCTGTCTTAGCTATTTTCACTATTTTTCTTTCCTGAGATATTGTGTAATAGCAGCAAACTCAATCTGAGGTAGTTCAGTAGTCAGGGGCGTTATGGGTAAGGAAGGAGCCTGAGAGTTGGATCCTTGAATCTAAAGGAGTAGTAGTAGAGTCTGATCCGAAGGTTGGATCCGAACCCATTCATTGAGGAAGAATGAAAATGGACAATGCAGATGGAATGTTACGTACTTCACCATAACTTTTGTTTTGTTACTCCTGTAGCTGAATTCTGAAGTAATTACCCTAATAAGCTGGCCTTTGTTCATAGGCAGTTTCATCCGCCCCCACAATGGTAAGAAGTGTGGTACAAAGGTTCCTCCTGGTAAAGACTACCCAGCCTCCTGTAGCTCAGAAATCTCCTCCTTTTCCTGACAAACCATTTGCTGTCTCACTAGCTTGTATTTCTCAGCCACATTCCTCTTTCCCTTCATCTTTCCCTTTCTCTTCCTGTTTGGGTAAAGATTACTCAAGATTCCTGGATTCTTTCCATTATTCACCAAGGGTATTACATGGTCTGGAAATCTCTTCACCCTTTCATGGGTATTCCTCAGCCCCTTCAGGAACAATTGGCCTTTTTTCCAGAGATGCTTCAGGGTCTTTTGACTCCGAGAACTATTCAGGAGGTTCTTGTTTCCCAAAGGGGAAAGGGGTTTTAGTCCAGATTGTTGTTCATCCCCAGGAAAGAGGGCACTTGGAGAACCATTCTGGATCTCTCTCACTTAAACACCTTTCTGAAGGTCTCTTCAGACCTTGTTTCCTCTGCTGCTTCTTCAGGCTTTCCTAGTTTCACTGTGCCTTGAAGATGCATATTTTTATGTCCCTATTCATCCCCTTTTCAGGAAGTTTTTACATTTCTCTGTTGCTTCCTGGCATTTTCAATTCTTTGTTTTGTCCTTTGGCTTCTCTATTGCCCAAGGGTCTTCACCAAATGCCTCCCTCCTGTGATTGCTTTTTGCAGGCTAAGGGAGTTACAGGTATTTCCCGTCTTAGACCGCCTACTTTTTCAGGCATCCTCTCCAGAGATTCTACTGCACAGTCTTCATTTTGCCATTTCTCTCCTGCAAAGCCTAGGGTTCACTATAAATTTTCAAAAGAGCTTCCTGACTCTCTTGCAGGATCATGTGATGTTCTTTGTGTTTCACTGTTGCAGTCATGACATGTGGGTTATCCCTGCAAGGGTAGCCCTCGGCCGGCCCGAATACTAGAGACTTAGCATTTCTGTGTTGGTTGCTGTCGCTTGAGGACTAATGTCAGGTTGTCAGAGGTATAAAGTAAGACAGCTGATGCCATTGCATCAGTCTTTCTTGCAGTGGAGCCCGAAGCAGAAGCAGTTCACACGAGTGCCGGTCGGCCACTACCTGAGGTTTCGTTTCCAAGTTGAAGTCTAAGTACCCCACTAGGGATCCCTTTTTTTTTTTTTTTTTTTTTTTTTTTTTTTTTGCACTAACCAATGTCAGAAAAAGTTAATAATTGTCTTGCCTGTGGAAAGCAAATACCACACCGAGACTTCCACTCTTACTGTGTCACTTGTCTAGGCCCAGACCACGTCGTCCCTCGTCGCTTCTGTGCGTGTGTGTTTAATGCCAGAACTATCCATCGACGGGCCCTTATTGTAGCCAGATATTTTCGTTTACAGTCCTTGAATTCTGATATGGTTTAGGTAAGCCATCCGACAGCAGATCTTCCAAAAAAAGTAAAGACAGAGGCAGACCGCACAGGTCCAAACCTACCAACGACGCTTCTGTTCAGCTAGTAGTCAGTACTCTGGTACTCATTGAGGCACTTTAGCAGCCCCGATACCCGTTTCAGTTGATTCGCAGGCCGCTACCGAGAACCTTTCAGAGTCCGGTATGCCGCAAAACTCTTCTTCGACTAAGGATCCTGCGGTCTTCTCTACCTTGGATGGGTCCGTAGCCGCTGAGGAGGCACCGGCTTCCGAGGAAGTCCTTCGCACCACCGAATCTCTACACAAACCATTTTCTTTCGCGACTACCGTTCTTTCGAAAACAACCAAGTTCCATAGGACCAAGGTTCGAACAACACCCAAGAAACCAACTACCCTCTCTGACACCTGCTACCTTGCCTCAGTTTCAAATGCTTAAAATGGCAGAAGACCTTATTATGCTGATCAGGGGAAGCCAAGCTACCCCCTCAAAAAGGAAGAGATCTGACCCCAGTAGTTTTGTCTGAACTAGAGTCAGATGAATCTGATGGATCTGACTATGAAGACATGCAACCTCTCTCCACTTATGGTGATTCTGATGCAGAGGAATCCATTCCTTCAGCCTCTCCACCAGTGGAGTTTTCCTGCGGGGAAACCCTGCATACTTTAAGGGAGCCTTTCCAGTGGGAGAGTTAGGACTACCCTCAGTCTAAAAAGAGACTTGGGAATTCCTAGATCTTCCGCAGGACAGACCCTTGGCCATCCCCCCAGTCCTTGATGTGGTAGATGATGTTTTCCTTGAATCCAGCTTGACTCCTGACGCCCTACCTCCTTCTCCCAGAAAACCAAACAGGTACTACAGACTCCCTGACTCACGCAAGTATCTTTCTAAAAATCCAACAGCTGACCCTGAGGTCTTTTCTTAAGGGCCTAAAGGGATTAAAGCAACCTCTACTAAGAATCCCACCCCCTCAGACAGAGATTCCCAAGCAATGGACAGATGGGGTAAAAAAGTATACACCTCAGCTACACTTGCTATCAGGGCACTAAATTGTCAGTTCAACATGCTTAAATATCAGCAACATACCTTGGAACTCCTTAAACAAAAAATGTCTTCCCTTCCTGCTTGGGCAGAATTTAAAGCTTTACAAGACTTAATGCATTCTGCAAGTCAAGTAACTAAGCACACTTTGCACTGTGGTTTTGACACCCTAGAAGCTTCTTGCAGGGCAGCAGTCACTGGATCTGCCATTAGAAGACATGCATGGATTAAGGAACAACTCCTGCCAGACCATGTCAAATCTAAATTGTTGGATGCCCCCTTGCACAAAGATAACTTATTTGGCACCAAGGCATAAGAGATCTTAAGAAAGAATGAAGAAAAAGCAAAATCTGTGCAAACAGTTAAAGATTTCTTACAGGTCCTGCCCCCTAGGTTCAGCAGGCATTGTCCCTCCAAACACTGGTCCTTTCCTGCTCCGAATAAACAGGCCCAGCCTAGGCCCCATGGTAGCAGACCCCCCCCCCCCCAGACAGCAATCCCAGGGAATGCAGAGATCTAATCAGTGGACTACCTCCACTTCAAAACCAGGGAGTTCTAAGCCACCCCCTTATGGTAAGAACTCACAATGACTCACCTCCTTCTGACCACACCTTTGCCCACCTTCACTTACCCCTAGGAGGAAAACTCTCCTTTCACTC
Organism: Protopterus annectens; assembly: GCF_019279795.1. Classification (NCBI taxonomy): domain Eukaryota; kingdom Metazoa; phylum Chordata; order Ceratodontiformes; family Protopteridae; genus Protopterus; species Protopterus annectens. Next base: position 877,851,442 of record NC_056745.1, read on the forward strand.
AAGCACCTGGGCCACCATTACCAAGGACTAATGGGTTCTGAACATTGTGTCTCAGGGATACAAATTCTCCTTCCACACCCTTCCAACCCCAAAAGGGTTCCCAGATCTACCACCAAGTCAGTGGGCAAAGGCTCAAAAGCAAATCCATCCCCTGGTCTCTTTGAGGGCAGTAGAGCACGTTCCTGCAGAACAAATAGGCCACGGCTTGTACGCCAGACTTTTTCTGGTACTTAGAAAAGAGGGCACCTGGTGCCTGATCCCCGATCTATCCATTCTAAATACCTTCCTGGTGATCCCAAAATTCAAAATGCTCACCCTCCAGCAGCTGCTATCCATGCTGTCCAAGGACGCCTGGCTAGCCACCCTAGATCTAAAAGAGGCCTACTTCCACATTCCTATCAGGGAATCATGCAGAAAATATCTCAGCTTCAGGGCAGGATCTCAACACTTTCAGTTCTCTGTGCTTCCCTTTGGCTTATCTACTGCTCCCAGTTTTTTCACAAAATGCCTGGCTCCAGCCATTGCCTTTTGCAGGCAAATAAATATTCAAATTTACCTTTACTTTGATGACAGGAAAAGCTGCTCAAGCACCTGGCCTTTGTAAAGAGCCTACTAACCTCCGTAGGGCACACAGTCAATGAAAAGAAGTCAAAGCAGGTGCCCACTCAAAGGATAAGCTTCCTGGGAGCAAGTCTGGACACAGCATCCCAGACTGCATACCTTACACCAGACAAACAAATTTTCCTGTCAGCCTACTTCTCTCAACTGGCCATCAGACCCCAGCTTTCTGCAAGGAAAGTCCTGCAAGCTCTGGGGTTCATGGCATCTTGCATACTCCTCATTCCATATGCCAGACTGCATATGAGGAAACTTCAATTATACCTAAAGACCTTTGGTGTCAGCACTCTCAAGACCTGGAAACTCTTCTACCTATAATTCCTTGCCTTAGAAAGGAATTTCTGTGGTGGGCAACAGCATGCTGCCACAGCAAGGGACTGCCCTTTTTCCCACCACGCCGCCCAGACCCTCACCACAGACGCATCAGACTATGCTTGGGGTGCACACCTGGATGGCAGGTGCATACAGGGCCAATGCAGCCCACAACAAATACTCCTTCACATCAGTCAAAAAGAGGTGATGGTTGTGCAGCATGCCTTGATAGCTTTCAAACCCATTTTCTCTCTCCAGGGGTTCTCCTGATCAAGACAGACAACACCACTGTGATGTGGTACATCAACAAGCAGGGGGGACTCACTCCTTCCCTTTATGCAGGCTGGCCCTGACCCTTTGGCTCACTGACTCCTCCATGCAACTACACCTGTTAGCGCAATACCTACCAGGCTCCCTCAACTCCCTGGCAGACCAATTAAGCAGAAACCTTCTGGACCCACATGAGTGGCAGCTCAACAGAATTGCCTTCACCCTAATAACTCAGAAATGAGAAACCCTGAAGGTTGACCTCTTTGCCTCCCACACCAACCATCAGCTCAGCAAATTCTGCACCAGGGAGCATCACTGCATGGCTTGGAAAGTGGATGCCCTCTCCTTCCTCTGGGTCAACCTCTCGGTCTATGCCTTTCCTTCCCTACCTCTCCTCCCCAGGGTACTTCTCAAAATAAGGGAGGAAAAGCCAAGTACCATTCTTATAGCTCCAGACTGGTCCCATCAGCACTGGTACCCCTTGCTGCGCAGTCTGTCCCCACTGCCTCCATGCCATCTTTCTCAGATTCCAAACCTCCTAACCCAGAGGGAAGGGGAATTCATGCATCTCCATTTGCACACTCAATTTGGCAGCTTGGCGTATTCCTTAACCCCGATCCAATCTGCCAAATTCAGTAAACAGGTTCTGGATGTTATCTGTGAGGCCAGACGTCCTAGCACCAGAAAGTCCTATGCAGATAAATGGAAAAGGTTCTGCACCTGGATCCAGGCTAAGGGAGCCAATACGACACAGCCCTCCATCCCTCTCATCCTGGATTACTTAGCTGACCCTACTACACAGTGATCTCTCTTTCTCCTCTATAAAAATTCATGCCTCTGGTATTTCTGCTAATTTTCCCACTGAGCAGCCCCTTTTCTCACACCCTTTGATCAAACATTTCCTCCGAGGGGCTAGCAACTTGACAACTTGAGGCCCCCCAGAAGGGCATCAACACCAGCTTGGGACTGTAACTTTGTCTTGGAAAAGCTCACACTGCCTCCTTTCAAACCAGCTTCTTTTGCAGAGCTAAAATTTCTCTCCTGGAAGATGGGGTTCTTTCTGGCCATCACTTCAGCCAGAAGAGCCTCTGAGCTGCAAGCACTCATGGCTATGGAACCCTTCATCATCTTCCATGCAGACCGGGTATCCCTCAGAACTAACCCATCCTTCATGCCCAAGGTGGTGTCCAGTGCGGCTCTCAGCCAATCCATTCATTTGCCCACCTTCTTTCCTAATCCCCAGAACAAGGGGGAAAGGATTATTCACTCTCTAGATGTGCACAGACACCTCAGATACTATCTGGACAGAACTAAATCCTTCAGAAAGTCTGATCATTTGCTGGTTAGCTTTGCTACAGGGGCAGAAGGCAAAGTTATCTCCAAGCAAACTATTTCCAAATGGATAGCACACTGCATCCATTTCTGTTAAAAATAGCATGGTAAGCCTCCCCTAAGGGGGTCAGGACACACTCTACCAGAGCAGACTTCACCTCTGCAGCTTTCCTCAGAGGAGTCCCGACCAGGGACATCCTGACGGCTGCCACCTGGACATCTGTTCACACTTTCACCAAGCATTACCACCTGCCTCTCTTCTCCAAATCCTGGGCAGGGTTTGCCTCTGCAGTCTTGCAAGGCATCCTAGCCAGCCCCTAGCTTACTTGACTGCTTCCACCCATTTCCTCAGCTTTGGGAATCTACCCAAAGCTGATGACTGCAACAGTTAAACACGAAGAACATAGTATAGTTGTGTACACTTACCATAAATGTAGATGTTTGCATGTATTCACTGTTGCAATCCTGGTTTCCCTCCCTCCAGCCCCCTTTTTTCTCTCTCTCCTTTTGTTACCTTTCTTCCTTTTTATTCTCCTTTCCTTACAAGGGACATACTGGTATTTATTTTTCACTGGTGGGGTTCTTCCACCAGAACCTGGACTCTTACTTTGGGGACTCCTGATAGGTTAGGGCAAGAAAAACTGATGTAATGGCGTCGGCTGCCTTACTTTATATCTCTGATGACCTGACGTCAGTCCTCGGGCAACAGCAACCGATGCAGAAATACTAAGTCTCTGGTTTTCGGGGCAGCCGAGGGCTACCTTGGCATGGATAACCCAAATCTGATGGCTGCAGCAGTGAATACACTCTAACATCTACATTTATGGTAAGTGTACACAACTGTACTTTTCTGAAATGCAGGATCCAAACTGTTCCAATGCTGGCATGCCTGCCTCCTCCCAAGTCCTTAACTCTTATTGCCTTTTTTCACTCCCTTCTTCCTCGGGCCTCAATTACAGCCAGAGAATTTCTCTGGGTTTTTATGGCCTTCACCATTTCTATGCTCCCTCTAGCCAAACTCCATATGAGAAAGCTTCAGTGATTTCTAAAGTCATTTTGGCTTCAGCACTCACATCCTCTAGAGTTCCTAGTCCCTCTTCCATGCCTCAAGCTGGAAGTTCGTTGGTCAATTCGGCAGTTGTCACTCAATCCAGAGCTTCCATTTCAACCCCCTGTCCCCTATCCCCTCTCAGTAGCTATTCACAGATGCTTCAGATGTGGAGCTTCCTTTGGCTCTTGGGGCCTTTGGTCGCTTTAGCAAAAGAAAGAACACATCAATGTCAAGGAGATAAGAATTCTTGTTAGCTCTTTAAGCATTTCATCCTTTCTTCATTTCAAGGCCAGTCAAGATGCTGACAGACAATACCAGTTATGTGGCATGTCATCAAGCAAGGGCAGACAAGGTCTTTTCTGCTGTGCAGGCTAACACTTCAAGTGTGGGAGCTAGCTATCTAGTATCAAGTTACTCTTCAGGCAGATTATATTCCCTGCAGTTAGAGCATTGTGGCAGACTGTTGGAGCAGGTCCATATCAAAATCCCAGTAGTAGATGCTTCATAGGGATGTGTTTCTGGACATTGTCTTCCAGAGGAGTATTCCTTAAGTGGATCTCTTCACCTCCCCTCTGAACAGACAGCTTCCCCGTTTTTATGCCAGAGCCCCCATGCCCTCTGGTCTGGAAGGTTTACACCATCTCTTTTTCCTTGAAGGGAATGTTTCTTTATGCCTTCCTTCCCCTTCCTCTCATCCCAAAAGTTGTGTTCAAGGTAAAACAGGATGCTTCCAGAATATTGCTGGTGACTTCTTTTTGGCCCAGACAGCACTGGCTTCCTCTTCTGCATTTAGCTAAGGGCAGTCATCACATGTTATCTCACAGGGTGGACCTGCTCATACAAGAATAGGGATCTTTCATCCATCCCTACCTGTCCATTGTTCAACAGATACTGTTGGTGATAGGATTTTGATTCCATATGGACATCTTTTTTCTGAGGACGTGCTTAGGGTACTGCAGGAGGCTGTGAAACCCACTATTAGGAAATCCTACTTATCCAAATAGACGAGATTTTCACTTTGGTGTCTTTCTTGTAACATGGATCCACTTTCTGTGGATGTCCCTTTTGTTCTTTCTTATATTTGTGAATTGCTCAATGTTGGGTTTGGCATATTCTTCTTTTAAGGCCCACTTGTCAGGTATTTCTGCTTGTCTGCCTCTAGCACCCACTTTAGCCTCTAGATATGAGGCTAAACAGTTTCTTAAAGGCGTTTCCATATCAGACCTCCCAGGAGGCCTGTCTCTGCTTCCTGGGGCCTTAATTTTGTTTTGAAGAAATTGACTCCGGCTTCTTTTGAGCCTGTGGTCTCAGCTTCCTTGCAGCTTTGTTCTGGGAAGACTGTTCTTTTACTGGTCCTTACTTCTTCCAGACAGGTGTCTGAGCTGCAAGCCCTTATGGCTGTTCCACTTTTTTTAGTTTTCCATAAGGGCAGGGTGTTCCTTCGTACTAATCCTTTTGTGCCCAAAGTGTTGAATGAGTTGTCTCTTAATCATTCTATTCATTTGCCCACTTTTTTCCCCGTCTCTGCAGTCTGCTAGTGAGAAGGTTTTGCACAGTTTGGATGTACATAGACAACTCAGGTTTTATTTGGATAAGACCAAAGTTTTTTGTAAACCTGATCAGCTTTGTTTCCTTTCTATATCTTTGGGATTGGCAGTTTCCAAGCAAGTTATTTATTTTTGTAATCTAAAGCCAATTCTTTTTGTTATTCTTCTCATGACAACAACCTTCCTTCCTTGGTTAAGGCTCATTCTACTAGGGCTATGCATACTTCTCAACTGTACAGATTTTCACAGAATGTCCGGATTTTTGCCTCATATTATTGGGTCTGTTCCTCATAAAAATTGTTTTTTTTGACAAATCACATGGATAATCTAAGAACTAAAGTTACTAAATAATGACATGCGTTTGAGTTTCAGACTTCATATCCTTCAGAAAAATGCATGCAAACACAAATTGTTGTTCTAGCAACTTTCTAAGTTTATAAGAGCAATATTTGAAATGTGTCTCTATTTTTGTCCCTTTGTTCCTCCCATTATGTCAGGCTTTGTCCAGATTTCTTGGATTAAGAGGTTGAGAGGTATGGGGGCTAGGGCTTCTTCTTGTGCATTTTTCAAGGGTTTAGATGCTAACTCTATTCTTGAGGCAGTGACCTGGACTATTGTACATAATATTACCAAGCATTATAAGTTGGATGTTATATCCAGGGCTAGAGCTGGTTCCTGGAGGGCTCTGATGTTCCTTGCTCCTCCCTGTTCTCTTCATGACCTTTTGTACTGTTCCTGTTGTAAGAGATACTGCAACAGTGAAATGGAAGGATGTAGTATAATTGTGAAATATCTTACCGTAACAGTCGATGTCTCTTTTCACTGTTGCAGTATTCATTTCCTCCCTCCTCTACTTGGTTCTTTTCCCTTCTGGATGTGGCTGGTACCTCTCTAATCCTTGGATTGGTGTTCCTACTGGGGCTCTCATTTCCGAGGATGGTACGTCTGGACATCATCTTTATGCCCTATGCTGAACACTGGGAGCATACATGTGATGTTTGGCGTAGCAATCGGTAGGCTTTGGTTTATTGTCCGGATGTGGAGCTGCTCTTGGCAAGGGAATTCTATTGTAAGGAATACTGCAACAGTGAGGAGAAGGGACACTACCATTCTGGTAAGATTTTACACAACTATACTTTCTATTGCCATGATTGAGTTTTCTTCTAAATGACTGTAGACTCTGTTGGCATCACTTCCAGTATGTAGTTTATACATAGTCCGAAGGCAAGTTGTGTAGTTTTTAGGATATCTTGCAGGTCCATTCTTAAGAAGGAGTTTGGTTTTTCCTGTTGTTAACCAGATTGGCATCTGTTCGAGGTGGCATACAAGTAATTCTTACTTATGGCTAAATCTTCATTTAAAGGTGTTGATACTTTTAGCCAGAAGTTAGGCACTGCATCTGGGCCTGGACTTAAGAAGAGCTTTTCTTAATTTTGTTTCAATTTCTGTGGCCATTACTTCATCCTATTTCATATCCTATATATTTGAAGATCTTATTCCTTCTTTTACTACTTCTATCCATTCAGAATCTGTGTTAGGTTCCGCAGGATCTTCACAGATTTCTCCAAAATGTCTTTTTTTGGTGGTGTTGCTATTCATTTTGCCTTGTTTCCCAATTCTCTATAAAACTTATTTTGGGTCATCAATAAATTGATTACTTTATACTTTTCCTTTATATTTATCTGCATATCTTCTAAGTTTTTCTGCCTGTGTAGATATCTTTACCTTATTTGTAATAATGTGCAATAGATCCTTGGCTGTTCTGATACTATACATTGTTTTATCACTTTTATCTTTCTGAGCATTTTTGTTGATCTCTCTCTTTTGTATTCTTGTAACAGCGACACTTCTTGTCTTAATTGCTTTATAGTTTTCTGTATTTGATACTTCCATGATGACATTTGATTTCTCTACTTCCTTTCCCTTACTGAGCTGTGTTTTTCTGATAAGACTTTATCTGTTATTAATATAGCTGCACAGTGATATATCCTATTTAATTGTGTTATATTGTATGAATTTCTATGAGCAGTCTTGATTACTGTGTTCATTTGTTTTATCAAACTTCCAACATTTTAGGTCTTATTGACTTTCTGCAGTCTATTGCTTTCATTGATTTTAATATGTCTAGCCATATAGCTGCACAGTGATATATCCTATTTAATTGTGTTATATTGTATGAATTTCTATGAGCAGTCTTGATTACTGTGTTCATTTGTTTTATCAAACTTCCAACATTTTAGGTCTTATTGACTTTCTGCAGTCTATTGCTTTCATTGATTTTAATATGTCTAGCCATCTCTATTAAATGAAGCAGCTCTTCCTTTAGACCATTTTCTTCTAATCTAAGGACACAGTCTTTCTTCTCCATTTCCTACAGGGATTCTACATAAAGTTCCAGAATATCTTAGTGTGCTATTTCCTTTTCAGCTTCATCCTGTGTCGTCCGTTGCTTTTTCGTATGGGAACTCACTGGCCTTTTCCACAACATTGACTGCATCAGAGTTGACACAGTTTCATTTTCCTTATCTTGCTGTGCCACTCCATCTGAACTTTTCTGCTGGATTCCAGCTGAAGGCTCCAAAGTTATCTTCAGTTGGCAACAGGTCAGATGCTTCCTGCTTCACTGGTTCCTCCTTAATTTAGGGATTCATTATTCTAGAATACTGTGATGTTATGGGTTCATAGGTAGGTACTAGGCTATTGGCCCTAGGGCCTATATAAGTCTAGCCAAAGGTACCCTGGCTTTCGCCACCCAAGAAAATTATTTTCCTGTGCCACTGTTGAGCAGAGCCACAGAAGTGATCCCCGGGGTGAATTTCTTATCTCCTATCCAATCATCAAGATTTTTCTTGAAGAGTGCTAATGAGGAGCTTTGTTTGATATAGATAGGTAGTTTGTTCCAGAGTATGGGAAGTCTCTGGGACAGGAATCTATCACTCCAGCATGATGTTCATCGTGCATACAGCTGCAGTCATAACAGATGGGTTTTCCTGCCGTCAGGCGGGTCCTCGGTCGGCCGAATTCCAAAGTCTAGGTCTGGCGTCGGTTGTCGTCGCTTCTTCCCTGACGTCAGTGCGACAGGGGTATAAAAGAACCAGCCGACGCCATTTTCTTCAGTCTTTCTTGCCGCGTGGTGCCCGAAGCAGAAGCAGTTCGCAAGTGCCGGTCGGCCAGCTCCTGAGATTACGAATATCTGCAACCGAAGTCTTCTTGAAAGCTAAGTACCCTGTTGGGGAAACTTTTCTTGCCTCTGACCAATGTCAGACAAAGTTAATAATTGTATTTCATGTGGGAAGCAAATACCGCATAAGGATTTTCATTCCCTCTGCATTCCTTGCTTAGGCCCAGACCACGACGTCTCGGCCTGCCGTTTTTGTGTTACATTCAACAAACGCACCATTAAGCGTCGGGCGGAGTTCGCCCAGCACTTTTTTGGCAAAAAATTTAACTACATAATGTCGTCGGATACTCCGACTCCAGTTTTGACTAAAAGACGCAAAGATAAGGACGACACACGAGGTCCGAGGCCTCTACCGACACCACGCCAAAGCCGACTACAGGTGGTCCGGTTCTCAGCGAGGTGCCTACGCAGCCCCTGACTACCGACGACACTTCATTGGCGGTGTCTTCTGTACCCGAGGTCGCAGGCTCTTCGGCCCACACCCCGACTACAGATACCGAAGCCACTCTTGGCGGTGAAACTCAGAGTTTAGACAGGTCTGCCTCCTCTCAAGGTGTCTTCAGGCCTTCCTCTTCTTTTTCCATCAAGGCTTTCACTAAGTCTAAGACAGCCATGCAGTCTAAAAAACAAACCCCACAGGGCCCTTCTCAAGGCCCCATGCCTAAAAAGCAGATGCTCAAAATGGCTGAGGACTTAATTACTCTTATCTGGCGTTCTCAACCCCCCCCCCCCCGGAAAAAAGACCCAGAGTGGAGGAAGAATCCCCCTCCTCGGACCAGGCCTCCATTATTTCAGAACATTCTGATGACCAGGAGCATTCATACTCCCCTTTTGAAGATTCTGATGCAGAGGAGTCCATTCCTTCTGTCTCCCCCCCTGAGGATTACTCTTTTGGGGAAACCTTGCATACCTTGAGGGAACACTTCCATTGGGAAGGCCAAGAGTACTCAGACTCCAAGAAAAGGCTTAGGGATTTTCTCTTGCTCCCTCAGCACAGGCCTCTGGCTATACCTCCTGTCTTAGATATCCTTGATGATTTATATTGGGAGTCATGCCTCAACCCTGACTCTTTGCCTCCAGCTCCAGTCAAGCCTGACAGGTATTACCGGGTTCCTGACTCACACCAATTCCTATACAAAAGCCATGCAGCTGACCCAGAAACTATCTCACAGGGCCCCAAGGGAATTAAGGCCTCCACTGCTAAAAATCCATTACCTTCAGAGAGGGATTCCAGAGCTTTAGAAAGGTGGGGGAAAAAGGTATACACCTCGGCCACCTTATCCATGAGGGCATTAAACTGCCAGTTCCATATGTTAAAGTACCAACAGTTTCTGTTATCACAGTTGAGAAGCAAACTGTCACAAACTGAACAACCAGATTTGAAGGAGTTGCAGGATTTGATACATAGTGCAGAGCAAGTAGGTAAACATACCTTGCAATGTGGTTTTGATGCTTTAGAAGCCTCATGTAGAGCTGCTGTTACAGGATCAGTCATACGTAGACATGCTTGGCTTAAAGAGCAAACCTTACCAGATCATGTCAAAGCTAAATTACTGGATGCACCTCTGCAAAAAAATGTATTGTTTGGTGTTAAAGCTGAGGAGGTATTAAAGAAAATGGAGGAAAAGGCAAAATCAATGCAAACAGTGAAAGATTTCCTACAGGTACAACCTCCACGTTTCAGTAGAAATTGGCCTTCAAAAAATTGGTCCTTTCCAGCCACGGACAGACCCCAAAGAGGTAGATATAGGCGCCCGAGGGGTAGAGGGCAATCTCAAGGATCGTTTAGAGGCAGACAATGGCAAACACCTACCCAAAGAGGTAGTGAGGATAGTTCACAGCCATTCAGAAAGCAGAACCAATGACTTTCCCCTTCGCATGCCAAGCAAGGCTCAAATGGCAGCACCTTTAGGCGGGAAACTGGCACTATTTTCAAAAAATGGCATATTGTCACAAAAGACAAATGGATCCTGGACATTATAGACAGAGGCTACAGATTCCACTTTCGCACCCTTCCAAAAATGAGAGACATGCCAAACCTGCCACACAATCAAAGGGCAGAGGCACAAAAACAAATTTCAGATCTCATGGACATGAAAGCTATTCAAGAGGTACCTGCACAAGAACAGGGTCAAGGTTTTTATTCCAGACTATTCCTGGTACCAAGGAAGGGCAAAGATTGGAGACCTATTTTGGACCTATCCATCCTAAACACTTTTTTACTCATGCCAAAATTCAAGATGCTCACATTACAGCAGCTTCTTCCCATGCTGGGCAAGGAGTCTTGGCTGGTAACATTGGACCTCAAGGAGGCATACCTGCATGTCCCAATCAGACAAGATTGCAGAAGATACCTCAGATTTCTTGCAGGTTCAACACATTATCAATTCTCTGCATTGCCCTTCGGCTTATCTACTGTGCCCAGGGTGTTCACTAAATGCCTGGCATCAGTAATTGCCTACTGCAGACTGCATGGGATACAAATATACCCATATCTGGACGACTGCCTGATCCAAGCAGACAGCAAGCACATACTTCTGAAACATCTGGCTTTTGTAATAAGGTTGTTGAATTCCCTGGGATACACAGTCAACAAAAAGAAGTCAAGTCTACTACCATCTCAAACAATAATTTTCCTGGGTGCCAACTTGGATACAAACGCCCAGATGGCCTACCTCATGCCAGAGAAACAAGGGCAACTAACTCAATACTTCAGAAAAATGGCAACTTTCACCAGGCTGACTGCAAGGAAAATCCTGCAGGCTCTGGGATTCATGGCATCTTGCATCCTACTAATCCCATGTGCAAAGCTGCATATGAGGAAACTTCAATGGTACCTGAAAAACCTATGGTCTCAGCACAGCCACAGCTTGGAAACAATAATACCACTAATTCCATGTCTTCAAAAGGAATTTCTGTGGTGGGCTCAAGCATGCCAAAGAAACACAGGTCTCCCATTCTGCAAGCCTCAAGCAAGTCAAACCATCACAACAGACGCCTCGGATTACACCTGGGGGGGCGCACATGACAAATCGGTGCATTCAGGGCAGATGGTCCCAAAAGGAAAAGCACCTACACATCAATCAAAAGGAAATGCTAGCAGTAATAAATGCTATTATAGCTTTCAAAGACCTGCTGCATCCAGGCCAGCTATTAATAAGGACAGACAACACCACAGTAATGTAGTACATAAACAGGGAGGAACCCATTCATACCCCCTATGCAGGCTAGCCATGTCTCTTTGGAACATGGCTCTAGAATTGCAAATCGAGCTTCAAGCACAGTTCCTGCCAGGCAAGAAAAACACGCTGGCAGACAACCTAAGCAGAAATATGACAGATCCACATGAATGGAAGTTGCATCCTCAAGTTTTTTCAAAGATAATTCAAGCATGGGGAAGGCCAGACATAGATCTCTTTGCCTCCCACAGAAATCACTAATTGGCAAAATTCTGCTCAAGAACCTTTCATCCACAGGCCTGGAAAGTGGACGCACTCTCTTTCAGTTGGACAACAATGGCAGTTTATGCCTTTCCACCTCTTCCTCTGCTGCCCAAAGTTCTATTAAAAACCAGAGCAGACAGACCACAGATGATTCTCATCGCTCCAGACTGGCCAAGGCAACACTGGTACCCACTCCTGAGGAGCCTGACGCATTCCCCACCATGGATCCTGCCTCTAATGCCTCTTCTACTGACTCAACACAACTTCAAAACTCTTCACAGTCAGCTGAAAACACTCAATCTAGCCGCATGGAAGATTCCTTAAAATCACAACAAACCCTACTCTCCAAGGAGGTACATGATGTCATTTTGGAGGCCAGAAGACCTTCTACTAGAAAAGCCTACTCCGCCAAATGGAAACAGTTTTGTGCTTGGAATGAGAAAAAGGGCCAGAACCCTGGAATACTGAATTTACCTCAAATATTACAGTACCTAGCTGAGATGCTAAGCAGTGGACTTTCATTCTCTTCCATCAAAATCCATGCCTCAGCCATTTCTGCAGAATACAACACTGATCCTCCTTTATTCTCTCACCCCCTCTTAAGACAGTTCCTCAGAGGGGCTAAGAATATTAAACCCTCAAGGAAACAACCAGTGCCTGCTTGGGATCTCAGTTTCATTCTAGAGAAACTGACTTTGCCTCCTTTCGAGCCAGCTGCCTCAACAGAACTACAATATTTGTCCTGGAAAACCGCCTTCCTGCTGGCTATCACCTCAGCTCGCAGGGTTTCTGAACTACAAGCCCTCATGGCTGTGCAACCTTTCATCATTTTCCATCAGGACAGTTTCCTTACGAACCAACCCTTCCTTTATGCCAAAGGTAGTATCCAGGGTAGCCTTGAATCAGGCTATCCACTTACCTACCTTTTACCCCAATCCTCAAAACAAAGGGGAGAGGCTACTACATTCTTTGGACATTCACAGGCATCTACGTTATTTGTACAGAACAAAGCCTTTCAGAAAATCAGAGCAACTCTGTGTCCTATGCTACAGGGGCTCAAGGGAAGCCTATTTCCAAACAGACAATCTCAAAATGGATAGCCCACTGCATACGCTTTTGTTACTCTCTTCATGGTAAAACTGTACCTGCAGGCATAAGATCTCACTCCACTAGGGCCACAGCTACCTCTGCAGCTTTCCTCAGGGGGGGTTCCTACCAAAGATATTTTGGAAGCTGCCACTTGGAGTTCTGTGCATACTTTCTCCAAGCACTATCACCTGCCTTTATACTCCAAATCTAGAGCAGGTTTTGCCACTGCAGTTTTGCAGGGCATCCTGGCTCCTCCTAGTTCCACCTAGTGCCTACCACCCTTATTTTAGCTTTGGGATTCTACCCATTTGTTATGACTGCAGCTGTATGCACGATGAACATAGTACAGTTTTGTACCTACCATAAATGTAGATGTTCGAGTGCTAATACAGCTGCAGTCCAAGTTTCCCTCCCTCCTTCACCTCTGGAACAGGCCTAATGGCTAACACCTCCTCATACAACCTGATTGAGGTATTCTTTTATGGTGTATTTGCTTGCAACTGCTGTTTTTTGATTATACTGCATTGCATTATTGCATAAATTTATGTATTGCCTTCCTTCTGGGGGCACCTGACATCTGGGGCAAGAAAAACTGAAGAAAATGGCATCGGCTGGTTCTTTTATACCCCTGTCGCACTGATGTCAGGGAAGAAGCGACGACAACCAACGCCGGACCTAGACTTTGGAATTCGGCTGACCGAGGACCCGCCTGATGGCAGGAAAACCCATCTGTTATGACTGTAGCTGTATTAGCACTCGAACATCTACATTTATGGTAGGTACAAAACTGTACTTTCTGTTCATTGTGGTGACAAGGTTTAGGTCCCTAGAGCGTGTAGCTCGTAGGGATATGGATTTTTTTAAGTGGAGCATGTCTAAAAGGTCTGGGTTTGACATAGCTTTGTATGTTAGGCAGAGATCGCCTCTGAGTAGGCGATATGCAATGGAGTAAAGAGTTTCTACACTTTATCATTCATTGTGCAGGTAATCTATAACTTAAATTTCTATTTCTTTAACTTCTCCATTACTTATGGTCTCTTCTGCTCCCCCCCGCTTTCTTACATTTTGTATTGTAAACTTTTCGTTATCCAGATGTCTTTGCCTTTATTTCTCTTCAGATATATTTAGTGCTGCTTTTTCTGTATTTGATTAGTTTTTGTCTTCTCCTTTGTATAAATATTGCATCATAGTAAGTCTTTTTCTTTCCCATGTCCATATTTCTTCTACAGATATCTCCCGCTCCTCCTGTTTCTCTCTTAATTAGGGGACTTAATGTTCCATCATACTGTTACATAACCTGTCACTTTCTACACTAAATCCTTTACTTCACAGGTATTCTGTAACTTCAGCCTCTATTTTTAAGTTCTACTTTACTTATCTGTTTTACATTCCCTCTTTGTGATCTTTTTTTGTATTGTGAAATTTTCCTTATCTGGGTGACTTTTCCTGTATTTCAGTTTGAATATCTTTGCTGGGTTTTTTGTATTGATTAATTTGGCTTTCTCCTTTGCATAAATATGGCACCATATCAGATCTGTCTTTAATTCCCATGTCCATTATTTCTTTTTTATACCTTTAAAATATATCTAGATTTTTTTTTTTTATATTTTTGCACTTTGAGTTGCTTCTTTTTCCAAATGTCCCAAGGTTTCTTGGTCTATATAATGTTTTTCATAGATCTGTTTTATTAATGAACACAAATTTGCATTTGAAGCTGTTGACATGTTTTTCTTGAGCAGGTATTTTCTTTCCTCTAATTTCTTTCTTAATCTTTTTGTATATCTTCATTCTGGAAATTTTAGGCTTCTTGCATAATAGTAACAGTACATAATTTCTTTCTTGTCCTCAGTAGTCCACTCTGTCATTTTTATGGTTCTTTTTTTGGTCTGTCATTTTTCTTATTTTTGTGGACTACTATTTTCTTCTGCAATAGGGTGCCATCTGTGTAGCTGCATTCATATTGCACTAGTCCTGTGCAGGTTGTCTCATATTTCAACATCAGTTGAATGCATGCAAGTTGTAACAGCAGTTTACATCCTGGTGTTCTGCGTGCCCCAATTTGACATGCTAATGTTGCTAAATGTGCTCTTGTGCTCCATATAAAGAGAATCTGGCATTACACTGTGATGGAAATTTAGAAAATGGGTCTTGCAACTGTTAGAGTGGAGAAAATGATAGTGGGTGTATTGTCTCATTTCAGTAGCATCAATCCTGTTATCTGAAGCTTGGGGTTCTGGATGTGCTCATCCTTCAGAGTTGACTTGGGGTAGATTGCATTAGCCAAAAAAGGCATGTACCTTTTGAGCATAGGGACCTGAGATTTGGGAAGAAGCCACAAGAGTGTACATATGAAAAACTGTAGCAAAGTGCTCAATCTGTTCATAGTAGGCTATATCACAATATTATTTGAATGCTTTCATATCTCCTGCTTGCTATCCCAATTAGTACCTGGATACCAAGTGGCTTTTGAGTCTCTTAAGATGTATGTACCCACATGGTGGTTATGTTGGTTTTAGTTTTTTTGCTGACCAGTATTTATTAGCTACTTGTAACACATTTGTTTCTTTTGTTGGCTGAGTAAACTGTTTTGACCCCTGATGTACTGTAAAAATGCATTTGCTGTGCATTTCTTTTAATTTGTGATTTTTATTCTCGGATTCTTGTGTTTTTGAACTATTTTCTAGGTTTTAGTGATAGAACAGAAGAATGATGATGGGACTTGGCCAAGAGGTCCTTCAACACCAAAGTAAGTTTGTGTGCAAGAATGTATCCATCTGTCTTCATGACAAACTGCATAGAACAATAGTGTCTTACCCATGGATATTTAGGCCTATGTACTACACTTTTTCATAGGGGAAAATAGTCGCAAGTTGTATGGATAGTTTAAAACACATCTAACCTTTCTTGTGCTTTAATTTGACAGTTCTCATCATATGTGCTGTTTCCATTGAGGATGTCTGTTCTTGTTTTCTGCTTTTTTGCCCTTATTTACTGATTGATTCGGGAAGTTAACGTATATTAAAATATTAAACGTATGCAACAAGAAGTAAATACACAGTACAGAAACACTTGGATGACACAATTTTTACTTTAAAACCTCAGTAAATTCTGTACTCCAAAAGTGAAACTAATCAAGTCTAAACACAGTTTTCAAGCAAAATATTCCCCCCTTGCCTAGTTTTGTCCACTCCTTCACCATCTACTTAAGGTTAGATGCCTACACACACTAATGCAGATACTCAAAATGTAGACAAGTGTCAATTCCCACTCTAACTAGAACACACATTATCACAAGTTTAGGATAAGGCTGCTGGGCTTCATAACAAATGAGCATAAATGTAGTTATTTTTTTATAGGAATGAGTAAGGATGCCTTATTCTGCTGATAAGCCTTTAAGTCTGTATTTTCCCCATTTCTTACTTAATGAATCCAATTTATAGCTCCTCAATGTTTTGCCTTGTAGTTTGCTCATCTGTCATGTTCCTCTTAAGTTATTGGTGTCTCTGATGGACCTATAACTTAGCCTAAAGGCTTAATGGTGACTCTTCAAAGTATTTAATGCAGTGCATTATCAGCTCTGTGACTCATTCCTTGCAGATCATGTTCGTAGGTAGGTACTAGGCTATTGGCCTTAGGGCCTGTATAAGCCTAGCCAAACGGTACCCTGGCTTTCCGCTACCCAAGAAAATTATTTTCCTGTGTCCCTGTCGAGCAGAGCCACAGAAGTGATCCCCGGGGTGAATTTCCTATCTCCCATCCAATCATCAAGATTTTTCTTGGAGTGCTAATGAGGAGCTTTGTTTGGTGTAGATAGGTAGTTTGTTCCAGAGTATGGGAAGTCTCTGAGACAGGAATCTATCCCTGCAGCATATTCTGTTTATTGTGGTGACAAGGTTTAGGTCCCTAGAGCATGTAGCTCGGACGGATTGGGATTTCTTTAAGTGGAGCATGTCCAACAGCTCTGGGTTTGACATAGCTTTGTATGTTAGGCAGAGATCGCCTCTGAGTAGGCGATATGTGATGGAGTAAAGCTGGAGTTGTTTGAGACAGTGTGCGTAGGGCATCTGTTTAAGGCCGGTAATCCTTGTTTTGAGGTATTTTTGCGGCCTTTCCAGTTGTAGATGTCTTGTGAGGTACATACCAAAAGGGGTGCTGTACTCTATAATGGTTCTAATGAGTGACGAGTAGAGGGGAACAATGCCCTCTTTTCCTGGATAAGAAACCTTTTGTGATGAGGTGTGCCACATAGAAGGATTTCTAACTACTCTGGCGATGTGATTATCAAAGGAGAGACTACTGTCCACCTGTGTCCCATTGTCTCTTATCACACTTTCAGTGTTAAGTAGACTACCACCTATGTGGTAGTTCAAGGGTACAGAGTTTTTACCAAAAGGAATGACGGTGCACTTTTTGGCATTGAGCTTCAGGCCATGGCTTTGACACCAGGGATCTGTCTCTGTGAGTCCCTTTTGTAGGATGTCCACATTGTTAGGAGTTTTGAAAATGGCTCCTAGTGTGCAGACATCAGCGAACTTTGTTAGCCAAAGACCTTCTGTGTTAGCCTGTACTTTATAGAAGTAGATACCAAACAGGAGAGGACCCAGGACTGAACCCTGTGGTACTCCACTTGTCACTGGTCTGAAGTTGGATTTGGAGTCTGCTACTTTCACAGTGTGGGTTCTGTCAGTGAGCCAGTTGGCAACCCATCTTGTAACATAGGGATTTACACCTAGTTTAGTGAGTTGATCTATAATTCCAGAGTGGGGGTTGGTGTTGAAAGCCTTGGCGAGATCTAGATAGACTATGTGAACCACATTGCCCTCATCTACGGCTTTGGTGACCACTTCAAAAAAGTCTATCAGGTTTAGGAGACATGATCTGCCTTTTACAAACCTGAACTGGGTAGGGTCCAGAGTTTGGATATTACCAATGTCATTGTTTATAAGTTCTATGATGATACGTTCCATAGCCTTGCAGACCAGGTTCGTCAGGCTAATGGAGTGGTAGTTCCCGGGGTTCGTGGTGTCTCCCCCTTTGTGGAGTGGGAAACCGTTGCTGTGCACCTTTCAGTGGGCACAAATCCTGAGGTGAGGCTATGATTGAACATGGTACTTAAGTGGGGTGCCAGTTCGTTCTGTAGTTCGTGTGGAATGCAGCCTGGGATGTTGTCAGGTCCCATGGATGCTGTGTTGGCTTTGGAGAGTATTTTTTTTTACCTGTGCAGCTGTGATTACTGGAACTTTGCATTATTCCGGTATAGAGATGGGCCCTTTAGGGGATGAGAGGGGGGTAAAGTTAGCACTGAACCTATCTGCCAGGATGTTGGCAATATCAGTTGGTTCTATATATTTAGTGCCATTGTGCTGTAACTCAGAGCAGATCTGAGTGTTGCCATTGAGAATTCTTGACATAGCTATAGAATGCTTTGTGGTTGTCTTTAGAATCAGTGGCACTTTTGTTTTCTTAACTAGCTTTGGAGGATTTTATGAGGGATCTCGGCTTCTTACTGAGGCTGACCAGGGAGTTCCGCCACTCATGGGAGTTTACTCTTTTTTTGCAACAGTTTCTTTCTTCTGTTGTAGAGTTTGTTTATGGCAGGGGACCACCAGATTGGCTTCCTTTTTTTTTGGAGGATACCATCTTGGTTCTTTTAGGGATTGCACGATCCATGCACTCGTTTAAGTGCTTATAAAGTGTATTTATGTAGGATTCAGCAGTCATAACTCTATTGTCTGTCCGCATGGGTATCGTGAAGTTTGCCACTTCTGTCTTAAGAAGCATGAAGTTGGCTTGGGAGAAATTTTTTATGGTGGTTTCCCTAATGGGGGGTGGGGGTGGGATGTGGATGTCTAGGGTGATTAGCTTGTGGTCGGATCTGACCAACGAGGAATTGACCTCTAATGTGGAACACCGTTTGCCCATGTTGGTAATGACCAGGTTTAGGATATTGCTGCCCCTGGTGGGGGTGTAGATAAGTTGATCCAAGGCGTTGGAATTCATGAATTCCAGAAAACGTTGAGCACAAGAGTTGGTACATGAGTAGTTTTCCCAGTTAATGGTGGGGTAGTTGAAATTGCCCATTATTATGGTGTTAGGTTGTACCCTAATATTTTCCAGTGTATCAAGAAATGAGGACTGGGAATCCTGGGGCATGGTGGAGGATCTGTAGCAATCTACAATTTGGATTGCGGTCTTGCCCAGAGTTAGTTGCACTTGGATAAACTCGGATGCATTATGCTGAGCAACTAGCCTGGAGGTGTGGATATCCTTAATGAATATGGACACGCCTCCACCTTTAGTGTTTTGGTCCAGGTTAGGTGGCCGAAATGTGTGGTATGAATTATAGCCTGGTAATGCAGGGGTGCTCTCTGGAGCCTTGAACAGGTCTCTGTCACTGCACAGATGTCGATGTTCTCCATTTTATGTAGTGTGATTTTACAAAATTTTGGTTTTTAGTTAAAAGTTCCAGTGCTGCTTGCTTAAAACTGCATTTTGTTGTTTCCTTCTTTCACCTAGTTTTTGCCTTGTGTATCCCTTACCTATGTGTTTGAATATACTTTTATATTCATTTATATTGATGGTATTTGCTTAGGTACTCTTCATTCTTTGAGTACGTTGCTTATTTTTGTCTTTCCTATTTCTTTGTATGCCTTGCTTTTTTCCTGTCACGGCTCAAAGTCAAAAAAACATCTCTGGACCAGACCGCCTAACTAACAAATGAATAAATAAATGTCATGCTGTTACTTTTAGCGGGTGGGGTGATCTGTTTTCTTTAAGCACTCTGCTGTTGTCATTCTGCTCAGGCTTAACTAATCCTTTCATGTGGCAGAAATCTAGGCACATAATATGCTCTGAAACAGGTTTAGAAGATTTTACTGTTCACTGACGGATGCTGTTACCTGTGATGTACGTAATATGGATCATGAATACACATACATCACCAAGATAGTGCTGTGATAAGAGGGTCACAAGAAACATTGCTGGAGATTGCATGATTGTATACTTCCAGCATTTAGGTGAGAAATTTCATTATTCTCCCATCAGCACAATGAAATGTCGACCTTGAGTTCTCTCCATTATGGCTGACTTCCGAGTGATGCTTCACTAATCTAATTTTAAAGTGGCATCTTTCCCAAGGAGATGAAGCTTCTCTGCCACTTGTTCTACATTTATTTTTGGCACCACTTTGTTTAATTTGTGGCTGCTGATTGCACTAGCTTGTTTTATTCTGGCTATCAGATTACAAGGGCTAAACATTGTATCATGTCTTCTTTTTTTGGCAAGCAAAAGCATTTGACCGTGTATGCCAACAGATTGAGCAAATTGTGTGCCATTGAAGAGGGCTTAACATTTGATGATCCTGACCATAGTTAGTTATGTAGGGGTAGTTTGAGTGTCTTAAAAGTAGATCTGAAGTAGTTGACGTCATTTGATCTTCAACCTGTGGGTCTGTGGATACGAATTGGATCCGACACGGCCGCATAGCCAGCACCTGATCCAAGCTCCGAGCTCCTCCCCTTGCCCATAATGCCCCTGTCTCCATCCTCCCTTCAGATCTCATTTGCCACTGAATAGCTAAGCATTGTGGTCTTGAGCTCTTGAGCGTTTTTTTTTTTTGTTTGGGGGGGGTAAGTGATTGCTTTTTGAGAGTTATTCTCCTTTTTCCTGTACTTTCTATTCCCTCACCTCCTCTACCCGCTGGCGTTGGTTTAGAAAAAAAAATAAATAAAAATGTTTGTTGTAATTTCCCCCATTTGGCCTTCCCACTTCTGTCTTCAGTGTGCGTGAGTGCCTGTGTTTTCCTTTTTAGATAGGAGTATGGCAGATATTCCCCCTAAACTAGGATTTAGGAAGTGCAGAGTGTGTGGCCATAAGCTCTCTCCAGCCGATGGCCACACACTGTGTGTAGTGTGCTTGGGCGTGGCCCATTTGCTTAGCCCCTGCCCTATTTGCGCGCGCTTCAACCCACGGGCCCTTAAAGACAGGAGGGATAAGCTCATTTTGAAGGGCTTGTTTCACTCTTCGGGGACGGCTGTCCCTGCAACCCCAGCTTCGGCCTCTTCTACCGCCGCTTCTGATTTTTCTCATCCCCAGATTTCTGGGACTCAAACTTTCACCAAGAGGTCTGGGTAAAGAGAGAGAGGGGGAGAGACCACAAGAAAGAGAGACCGCATAAATGGTCGCTGGACCATTTGGCTTCAGTGGGGCCTCCACCCAAGGCCAAAACCCCCTCCAGGCCCAGATCCCCCCCCCCGGCTCCACTCTCCCAGGCTCTCGCCGGAGCTGTCTTGTTCTCTTCCAAGGACGTCCCCTCATCGGCACTCCTGGCTGGTGTTGGTGGCTTCCTCCCAGTCCACCCATAGTTTTAGCAAGTTGGAGATGGACAGGATGATGCGGAAATTCATCCACACCCAAATCCAGATGGGAGTCTTGCCGGGCCCCTCTCTGTCCGGATCGGGGAGCTCACAAACTTTTTTCACTCCTATATCTCCTTCTCCAATCCATCCTTTGGTTTCGGAGTCGTTGGATCTGAGGACTCTCGGGGTCAGGGGGTCAGTGCCAATGGTACCTTGTACTTCGCTGGCTGTTGCCTTGAGTGTGTTGGATCTGATCTCTCAGAGCTGAAGCCTTGGCATCAGATCCGAGAGAGTTCTGTTGGCTCCGAGTTTGTCAGAGCTCAGTCTTCCTCTCTGTGTCTGTAGTCTCAGCTCCGACTACCCTGTCAGATCCAAGGGGAACAGCTCCTATGGTAGTTGCTCTGGATGCCCCCACCCCTTCAGCTTTTGATGTGGTGTGGTGGAGAGGATTCTCTCGAGTTTCTCGAGGCCCCTGACCATCTCGTCCTCTGACTCCGCCCCCGACTCCCTCCGTTTTGGGAACGGCTCCGACTGTCCTGCCATCTCAAGGACAAGTTTTGCCTCAGGAAGCACCCACGCGGGAGCAACAAGAGGTTTGCGAGTTCCCCTCAGAGAGTCCCACTGAGGAGGTTCCTTGCAAACGGACATGCAAAAGGAGGCAATTGCACTCCTCTCCAGAGTCCTTGACCAAAGACACTGACTTGGAGGAAGATCCACCCCAATCACGCCCCAAGGATGTCTCCTTTGGAGACATCAGTTAATTTATTCGCCAGAGGTGGCAGGAGTCCACCCAGAAACCAGTCTCAGATGAGTCAGTGTTCTAGAGACATTTGGCACAGGCCCATCTACTCCCTGGGTGTCCCCTTTCATGGATCCGCTTGTGGACCTCATAACATCTCAGGCATGGAAGGAACCAGACACCGTGGAGCCCATCTCTAGGCACCCAGATAAAGTTCTAAGCCCCACACCAGACAGGACGAGTTGGAGCAAGGGATCACCTATAGATACTATGGTGGTGGCTGCCGCCATGAAAAAAAGCTTGTGCAGCAGAGCTCTACGGTCCATCCTCCTGACCGAGAGTCAAGGACCATGGACCTATGAGTCAAGGACCATGGACCATATAGGGAATCGGGTGTACATTTCAGCAACCTTTACCATAAGGGTGTTGAACTGCATGGCACATGTCATTGGACTGCAGCGTGACCTAGTCAAGAAGGTTGCTGAGTCGCCCCTGGATTCCATGCCGGCAGAGGGCAAGAAGGTGATCTGATATTGGTAATCCTCGTTCATTCCTTATGCATGGGTATTGGTTCCGACCACGGAACCGAGCCGGCCATTTTCCAAGCTCACGTCAGCTGCAAACTCTCAAGATAAAGTCTTACCCATGGATGGTCACAATGCAATCTATCCTCCCGCTTTTGGAAAAAGACGATTGGATGTGCTCGATAGATCTTCAAGATGCGTACTACCACATAAAAGTGGACACGCCATCAAGAAGATTTCTGGGCACTACCAGTTCAGTGTGCTGCCCTTCGGACTCTCTACAGCCCCCAGTGTGTTCACAAATTGCATGGCAGTCGTCACAGCTCACTTGCGACTTCAAGGATTCCAGGTGTTTCCATACCTAGACGACTGACTCATTTCTGCCCCCATCAAACATCTACTGGAACGAAGTCCTGGCATACTCTCTCCTCGCTGCACAAAGGCTAGGCATAACCATAAACTGGCAAAAATCCAATCTCACCCCATCTCAGTCAACAGAATTTATAGGGGTTATCTTGGATACAAAGAACAGCAGAGCTGCCATTCCAGAGCACAGAATTTTAAGGATAAAGCAACAACTGATTCCAATCCTTTCAAGGGAGGAATCCACAGCTCACTCTGTTCTACAGCTGTTGGGTTCCATGGCAGCCTCCATCACCATTGTCCCCCTGGCCAGGTTTCATATGAGGCTTCTATAATGGCTACTGCTCACCCAGTGGTATCCTTTTCAGCATCCTCTTTCAGCCAAGATTCGAGTAACCCACAGGTGCGAACAGGATTTAAATTGGTGGATGACACACAATCTGTCACAATGGTCTCGCCCCTTCTCCCCCCAGCAACCCAAGGCCACAGTGACGACAAACACCTCCCTGATGGGGTGGGGGGGCTATGTCAAGGACAGACAGTCCAAGGCACTTGGTCTGAACTGGAGGCCCATCTGCATATAAATGTTCTAGAGCAGAGGGCGGTGCTTCTGGCGTTGCAAGCATTCCATCCCCTGCTGCCATCTGGGACGATTGCGATTCAGTCAGACAACATGGCGGTGGTCTGGTACATCAACAAGCAAGGTGGAACCAAATCTTACCCCCTTTGTTGAGAGGCCATGAGGATATGGCAATGGGCGATGGCTACCAACCGTTTTCTTCTAGCAACACACATTCCCGGGAGTTCCAACGTGATAGCAGACAGACTCAGCAGGTGCATTTTACAACCTCACGAGTGGTCCCTGAATCCCTTGATAATGGTGGAAATCTTCCACCACTGGGACCGTCCTTGCTGCGACCTCTTTGCATCCCTGACCAACTACAAATGCAGCAACTACTTCGCCCTGATTCCCCCTCCGCGACAGTCACCCAGGGACGCTCTAGTCCACGATTGGCCCTTGGGTCTTCTTTATGCACTCCCACCTTTTCCCCTCATTCCCCAGTTTCTGAAGAAAGCTTGTCAGTTGAAGAGCAAGGTGATCCTCATAGCACCATATTGGCCTCGTCAAATTTGGTTCCCCTTCCTTTGGCTTCACCTACTAGATCGACCATGGATTCTCCATCCAACCCTGGAGTTGATCTCACATCCACAGAACCTGATTCATCCCAACTTGAACAGCCTGAAGCTCATAGCTTGGCTACTCCAATTCCCTTGATTGCCAGGCAGAATGATCTTTCTTTACCAGTACGTGACATTCTCATTGCATCTCATAAGTTCTTCCACTAGAGTTAATTATCTAAGCAAGTGGAAAAGATTTACCTGTTGGCTGAAAGATAAACAAATAGATCCCTTCTCAGCACCAGTGTTGATAATACTAGACTATCTGGCCAACCTTTTCCAATCGGGTCTATCGGCCTCTACCATTACAGTTCATTTGGCTGCAATTTCTAATATCCATGAAGGGTATCCAAGATTCCTCTCATGTCTCACAAATTGTGCAAGATCTTCATAAAGGTTGTGAATCATCTGAAGCCACCTTTTAGAGAACCTATTCATCCATGGGATCTATCATTAGTTCTACAAGCTCTGACAATGCCACCCTTCGAACCAGCTTCTTCTTGCGACCTCAAGTATTTGTCATGGCAAACCTTGTTTTTGGTAGCCATTACTTCTGCCAGACGTATCTCTGAACTTCAAGCTTTATGTATCAAGAGTCCATACTTGATTTTTCATAGAGACAGAGTGTCTTTGAGAACTAATCCTTCATTTCTGCCAAAAGTGATCTCTGAAATGTCTATTAATCAAACCATTGAATTGCCAGTTTTCTTTCCCAATCATTCAAACAGAGGAGAGTATTGCCTACATACCCTTGATATCCACGGGCAAATCCATTTTTACTTCAACAGGACTAGGTCCTTTCGTAAATATGACCAGTTATTTTTGGCGTATTCTGGTCCTAGATTAGGATCTGCTGTTGCTAAGGTCACATTAGCTAGATGGTTGAAGGACTGTGTGACCTTCATTTATACACAACGTAATGTCCCGTTGCCTACTACCATGAAAGCTCATTCAACAAGGTCGGTGGCAACTTCTGCTGCCTTCCATGCCAGAGCTTCTTTACATGACATCTGTGCAGTTGCAACTTGGGCTACGCCTCATACCTTCATCAATCATTACAAATTGGATTTGGCCTCCAGGGGAAGAGCATCTTTTGGTTCTATGGTGCTCAGGAATGTCCTTCCATGAGAGCCTCCAAGGAATAGAGGTAGCTGGTGACTCTGTCTCAAGCGTAAGGAATGAACGAGGATTAACAATATCAGATAAAGAAGTTATGTCTCACCATAACGTTCCATCTGTATTGTTGATCCTCGTTCAGTCATTACCACCCTCCCTCCTTCCCCCTCCTGTGGCTTCTAGTGGATCTCACCATCCGGTTCTCTCAAGTCATTTGACCAAAGGTAGCCTCTACCTTCTTTAACTTGCAAACTCAATCTGAGGTAACAGGGAGAGGGGGATTATGGGTAAGAGTTTAGTTCGAGAGTTTGTAGCTGACGCAAGGTTGGAAAATGTCCGGCTCGGTTCCGAGGTCAGACCCGATACCCATGCGTAATGACTGAACGAGGATCAACAATACAGATGGAACGTTATGGTAAGACATAGCTACTTCTTTGCACGGATGGCCACTCTCAAAGTGGTGGGAAATATGTCCATGCATCTGCTCTCCCATGCTATGGAGGGAGCCGCCAGCCAGGGCGGCTGGTTCCGGTGTTGCCATGAGGTGCCATGCCTGGCTCTGGCTATGTCAATTCATGGAACCCTTGAAGGCATCATCTACAAATGCCCCTTTTGAGGGTTCTTCCCTGTTTGGGAAAACAGTTTGTGACACATTGTTCCAGAGTGAGAAAGACAGGAAGACACTGTCTGCCGTCGGGATCTGCTTCTCTGCCCCTCAAAGATCCTTTTCAAGGATTCAGCAAGGGACAAAGAAGATGTGGTTCTGGAAGTCTCAGTCCTCCGGGGATACTCAGGGCTCACCTTCCCCCAGAGGCAGGGGGGTTATGGGAGTTTATGACAGACGCTGTCCAAGAGGCAGTGGGGGGCCGAGAAACTTCGGGTCTCTAAAACCTTTCTCGGACAGACCCGTGCAGCAGCCCTGAGTGGCTGCCCAACTGCTAGTCTATAGAGGCAGTCAGAGGTTGCCTTTTGCTACACTCAGCTGCATGGGAGTCCATAACATCAGAGCGTTGGGTGTTGCAAATTGTATCCAGAGGATGTTCTTCATCTCACATTGCTGCAGTCCTTACACTTGGGTAGTCCGCTGTCCTTGGTCGGCCCGAATATCAAAGTATAAGGCTGACGTCGGTCAAGGCGCATTTGACTGACATCAGGACGTCAGGGTACAAATGCGCATGACCGACGTCATATCCTCAGTCTTTTTTGCCGCATGGTCCGATGCAGAAGCAGCATTGCAAGTGCCGGTTGGCGTTCTGAGATTTTTCGATTTCGAAGTTTCAGACCGAGTTCAAAGTTGGCTAAGTACCCGTTGGGGAATATTTTAGTTTTTTCTTGCCTCAGTGATTTACCGGATGTCAGAAAAAGTCAATAATTGCATTTCTTGTGGGAAACAGATACCGCATAGAGATTATCATACTTTGTGTATTCCTTGCTTAGGGCCTGAGCACGACGTTGTTGGCTGTCGCTCTTGTGCTAGATTTAATAAACGCACTATAAAGAGAAGGTTGGATTGTGCAAGGTTAGTCTTTGGGAAGCGGTGTAATTATAGAATGCCGTCGGATGCTCCGACGCCCGCTTCTTCGAAGAAGCGCAAGGACAAGGCAGTTAAGCCTAGGCTAGAAGAACCATCTGTACCGGACGCCGGTTCTTTAGAGGTGTCGGTGGAGCCAGTGGCTCCACCGGAGGTTTCCTTGTGTTCCCAGGGTGAGACCTTATTATTGCAAGATGTGGCCTCTCAGGAGGCAAGTCAGGCTGAGGGGGCTTCTCAGGTTACTATACTCCCCTCCCTTCCTAGGGTGGCTAGGCCCTCTCCTTCTGTGTCTAAGGCTTCTCCCAGGGGCAGGCCAGGTTTGGCTTCAGTTGGTGTTACCCCTAGCTCTTCAGGTACTGTGCCCAAGAAGCATATGCTTAAAATGGCAGAAGATTTGATTACTTTAATTAGGGGTTCTATGCCCCCTCCTGATAAGAGACCTAGGATGGAGCCTGAGCTGGGGGGTTTTGAGCAGGCTTCAGATGTTTCAGAGTCTTCGGCTGAAGACTTGCAGGAGTACTCTCCTTATTCTGATTCTGATGTGGATGATTCTACTCCTTCTGCTTCTCCTCCTGAGGATTTTTCTTTTCAGAAACTCTTCATTCCATGAGGGAGCATTTTAAGTGGGAAGGTCAGGACTTCTCTGATTCCAGGAAAAGGCTTAGGGAATTTTTGTTTTTACCCCAGCATAGGCCTTTGGCTATACCTCCTGTTTTGGATGTAGTAGAAGATGTTTTTACAGAGGCTTCTCTTAATCCTGATTCTTTGCCTCCTGCTCCTGTTAAGCCGGATAGGTATTACAGGGTGCCTGAAGCTCATAAGTATCTTTTTAAGAGTCCTAGGGCTGACCCAGAAACTGTTAGTCAGGGGCCTAAAGGTGTTAAGGCTTCTGTTGTTAAGAATCCGGTTCCTGCTGACAAAGAGGCTAGGGCCTTGGATAGATGGGGAAAGAAAGTTTATACTTCTTCTACTCTGGATATGAGGGCTTTGAATTGCCAGTTTCACATGTTGAAATACCAGAACTATCTCCTTTCACAATTAAAGTCTAAGGTTGATGCTCTGGCAGTAGGTATTGATTGTAAAGAGTTGCAAGATTTAGTGCATGTTTCTGAACAGGTGGGTAAGCATTCTTTGCAATGTGGTTTTGATGCTGTACAGGCCTCGTCTAGGGTGGCTGCCACTGGGTCAGTTCTTCGCAGGCATGCATGGCTACGGGATCAGAATTTGTCTGATCATGTTAAAGCAAGGATTTTAGATGCTCCTTTACAATCTGACGTGTTGTTTGGTCCTCCTGTTGAGACAGTTTTAAAGAAAATGGAGGACAAGGCTAAGTCTATGCAGACTGTTAAAGATTTTTTGCAGGTCCAGCCTCCAAAGTTTAGTAGAAATTGGCCTGCTAAGGGGTGGACGTATCCTTCTTATGATTCCCAGTCTAGGGGTAGATCTAGACGTGGTAGGGGCAGAGCTCAAGGCTCTTTCAGGCCTAGAACAGGGAGTTCTCCTGCACAGTCTTCGGGTGAGGGCAGGGGTCAGTCCTTTCGTAAACAGACCCAATGACCTACCTTTTCAGCTGCCAGAGCCTTCTCGTCTGGCAGCACCTTTGGGAGGAAGGTTGGCACTTTTCAAAGAAAATTGGAGTTTAATTACCCAAGACAGATGGGTATTGGATATTATACACCACGGCTACAGGTTTTATTTCCATACCTTGCCTCCTTTCAAAGGCATGCCAGATGTTCCTCCTCAACAAAGAATAGAGGCTCACAAGCAGGTTTCTCTGTTGCTCCAAATAGGGGCCATACAGCCGGTCCCTATGCCAGAAGTGGGCCTAGGATTTTATTCTCGCCTGTTCCTAGTACCAAAGAAGGGGAACACGTGGAGACCAATTTTGGATTGATCTATCCTCAACACTTATCTGGACATTCCCAAGTTCAAAATGTTGACGTTGCAGCAGCTTTTACCTCTGCTGGGCAAAGATCATTGGATGGTAACTTTGGATCTCAAGGAGGCTTACCTTCATGTTCCTATCAGACTAAGTTGCAGGAAGTATCTGCGTTTTCGAGCTGGGACTTCTCACTATCAGTTCTCTGCATTGCCCTTTGGCTTATCTACTGCGCCCAGAGTGTTCACGAAAGTTCTGGCTCCAGTGATAGCTTTCTTCAGGCTAAAAGGAATACAGATCTATCCTTATTTGGACGACTGCCTGATTCTGGCTCAAGGCAGGGAAGAGCTTCTTCATCATTTGGAATATGTGATAGCAGTGCTAAGATGCCTAGGGTATTCTGTGAACGAAATAAAGTCCAGTCTAGTACCCTCTCAGGACATGTGCTTTCTGGGTGTGAGACTGAATACAGCATCCCAGATGGCCTTTTTAACCCCGGACAAACAGAAGAGTCTATCCCTTTACTTCCATCAACTATCTCATCAGTCCGTGCTGACTGCAAGGACAGTCCTTCAAGCATTAGGGTTCATGGCATCTTGTATTCTGGTGCTTCCCAATGCCAAACTGCATATGAGGAAGCTACAATGGTATCTCAAAATGTATGGACACAGCACTGCCAGGATCTGGACACTGTCATTCAAATAATACCTTGCATTCGAAAGGAATTTTTATGGTGGGCTCAGGAATGTCACCTAAACAAGGGACTCTCTGTGACCCGGCCAGAGGCGAGTCAGATTTTAACGACAGATGCCTCAGACAAAGCTTGGGGAGCTCATCTAAATGGAAAGTGGATACAAAACAAGTGGCCTGTCAGACTACAACATCTACATATCAACATGAAGGAGATGTTAGCAGTCCAGTTTGCATTAATAGCTTTCAAGGAATTACTTCTTCCAGGGCAGGTGTTGATTCTAACAGACAACACAACTGTCATGTGGTACATCAACAAGCAAGGGGAACGATTCTTATCCTCTATGCAGGCAAGCAATGATTTTGTGGGAGACTGCTCTCAGTTTACAGCTCAATCTTCAGGCAAGGTTTCTGCCAGGAGCACAGAACTCCTTAGCAGATGTGTTGAGCAGACTAATTATGGATCCCCACGAGTGGAAATTGGATCCTCATGTATTTCAGAAATTGACAGTGTCATGGGGAACTCCAGACATAGATCTGTTCGCTTCTCCACTAAACCATCAGCTGCCAAAGTTTTGCACAAAAAGGTTTCATCCCACAGCTTGGAGAGTGGATGCTCTTTCTTTCAATTGGAGCAATCTTCATGTGTATGCCTTTCCTCCTCTGCCTCTCCTCCCAAAGGTACTTCTAAAGGTCAGACAGGACAAGCCAAGGATGATTTTAATAGCTCCAGATTGGCCTCGACAGCACTGGTACCCATTATTGAGAAGTCTGGTACGGAAGCCTCCATGGCCTTTGCCTTCGATTCCACACCTGTTGTCGCAGGAGGACAGCCATTTGCTGAATGTCAAACTTCACTCTCTTCACCTAACAGCCTGGCATATTCTGTTTTGAACCATAGAGGGTCTCAACTTCCACAACAAGTTTTGAATGTGATTTTGGAAGCTAGAAGGCCTAGTACAAGGAAAGTGTACGCAGATAAATGGAAGAGATTTTTATTTTGGAGTGCAGCAAAAGATTTTGATGTTTCTGAGCCTAATTTGAGTGTGGCTCTTCAATATTTTACTGAGTTATTGGACAAAGGTTTGTCTTTCTCTTCTATTAAGGTTCATGCTGCAGCAATTTCGGCTCACTATGATTGTGACCCACCATTGTTTTCTCATCCTTTGTTCAAGCAATTTCTTAGAGGGGCAAAGAATATAAGACCCCCACGAAGAGCTCCTACTCCTGCTTGGGATCTCAATTTTGTGTTGGAGAAACTCACTCTACAACCTTTTGAGCCTGCAGCTACTTCTGAGTTGAAATATTTATCATGGAAGACTGCTTTTTTGTTGGCAATTACCTCTGCAAGAAGGGTTTCTGAATTGCAGGCCCTTATGGTGGTTGAGCCTTTCTTGATTTTCCATAAGGATAGGGTATCATTACGTACTAATCCTTCCTTTATGCCTAAGGTGGTTTCTAGTGTGGCTTTAAACCAAACTATTCATTTGCCTACTTTTTATGCAAATCCCCAAAATAAAGGGGAAAAGATTTTGCACACTTTAGATGTACACAGGCAGTTGCGTTATTATTTGGACAGAACTAAAGGGTTCAGGCAGTCTCAGCAGTTGTTTGTTTCTTTTGCTTTGAGTTCTCAGGGCAAGCCTGTGTCAAAACAAACTATTTCTAAGTGGATTGGGTTTTGCATTGCTTTCTGTTATTCCCATCATGGCAAGGAAGTTCCAGCTGGGATTAGGCCTCATTCCACTAGGGCTACTGCCTCTTCAACAGCTTTTTTGAGGGGAGTGGCGACCAAGGATATTTTGGAGGCAGCTACTTGGAGTTCAGTGCATACTTTCTCTAGGCATTATCACCTACCACTTTACTCTAAATCCAGGGCTGGTTTTGCCACTGCTGTTTTGCAGGGCATTTTGGCAGCTCCTGCTTCCTTGTAGTTAGCCATCCTCCCTTACCTCTGCTTTGGGATTCTACCCAAGTGTAAGGACTGCAGCAATGTGAGATGAAGAACATAGTACAGTTTTGTACCTACCATAAATGTAGATGTTCGAAGATCCACATTGCTGCAGTCCAATTTACCCTCCCTCCTTCCCTCTGCAGTTAGAGGTGGTTGTGTGGGTTGGGTTGTACATATTGTGTATATTGTATATATTGTACATATAGTTAGTGCAAGGGTGGTTGGTTGGTTGTTTGCTGTCTTTTGGTTTTGACCTTTATTTTTAGGGTCTTCTGACATCTGGGGCAAGAAAAGACTGAGGATATGACGTCGGTCATGCGCATTTGTACCCTGACGTCCTGATGTCAGTCAAATGCGCCTTGACCGACGTCAGCCTTATACTTTGATATTCGGGCCGACCGAGGACAGCGGACTACCCAAGTGTAAGGACTGCAGCAATGTGGATCTTCGAACATCTACATTTATGGTAGGTACAAAACTGTACTTTATTACATCCCCTTCACCAAACCACCTCTCCCACCAAAACGCCTCCCAGACGTTCCACCAGTGCAAAGGGAGGCAGCAGCACTAGAAACAGACAAGCTGCTAAAAAAGTGAGTCATCCAACCCATCTCCCTAGACCAGTCCAGAGCAGGCATTTATTCCAGGTTCTTTTTAGTGCTAAAGAAAATGGGGGACCTAAGACCCATTTGGGATCTATCCACATTGAACCTGTCAGTAGCCAAGGAGAAATTCTGGATGGCCACTCTTCAGTCTATTCTGCCTTACCTGCAGGAGAAAGATTGGATATGCCCGGTCGACCTCCAGGACGCGTACTATCATATCAAGATGGACAGGCGCTCCCGCAGGTTTTTCTGCTTCTGGCTGGGAGCCAATCATTATCAGTTCAGAGCCCTCCCATTTGGTTTCACGACAGCCCCCAGGATGTTCACCAAAGTG
Organism: Protopterus annectens; assembly: GCF_019279795.1. Classification (NCBI taxonomy): domain Eukaryota; kingdom Metazoa; phylum Chordata; order Ceratodontiformes; family Protopteridae; genus Protopterus; species Protopterus annectens. Next base: position 877,883,556 of record NC_056745.1, read on the forward strand.
ATGGCAGTTGTCGATGCTCACCTGAGGCTTCAGGGAATTCAGGTTTTCCCTTACTGGGATGATTGGCTGTTTGCTGCCCTGACCAAGCATCTACTTTGGCAAGCCAGGGATTATTTTGTATTGTTAGCAAACTGCCTGGGCATCACCATCAACATCAGCAAATTGTTAATGATTCCTGTTCAGGTTCTAGAGTTCATTGGTGCTCGGTTGGATACTATTCAAATGAACATTTACCTCCCTCCAGAAATGGTACACAATTTAAGAGCTCATGTCTTGTGCATTCTCCAAGCTCAACTTCCTAAAGCAGAGACATTTCTGTGTGCACTGGGGTCATTGGCAACAACAGTCACTCTTCTACCCCTTCCTCAACTACACATGCAAATCCTTTAGTGGACACTAGCAGTCCAGTGGTCTCTACTAGATCTTCCTCATCCCATCCAGTCCATATCTCTTGGGTCTGCAGGGACTCTCTTCGGTGGTGGATTCTTTCCAGGGACCTTGTCAGAGGACACCCCTTTCTCCCATCACTTCCCAAAGCCATGGCGATCACGGAACCTCCCAGCTAGGATGGGTGAAGTATTGCTTGGGAAGGACTGTCCAAGGCACATGGTCCTGTCCTGAGACCAGTTTGCATATCAACGTCCTGGAGATGAGGATGGTGCTTCTAGCGTTGCAAGCTCTCTATGCCCACCTTCCTCTAGGGAATATTGCGATCCTGACAGACATTTCAGTAGGCTGGTATATCAACAAACAGGGAGGAACCAGATTTAACCTCTTTGTCGAGAAGCCATTTGAGTGTGGGAATGGGCGATTTCCACCGGCCGTTTTCTGGTGGCACCGCACATTCCGAGACGGTCCAAACTTCTAGCAGACAAGCTCAGCAGGACTATTCTGATGCCTTGCAAGTGGTCTCTGAATCCTTCAGTAGCAGAAGAGATCTTCCTCAGGTGGAGTTGGCCTTGCTGCGATCTCTTTGCATCTCCTTCCAATGCAAAATGCAGCGAGTTCTTTACTCTGAACCCCCCTCAAGGGGAAGTCCCCAGAGATGCACTGGTGCATGCTTGGCCTCCCAGTTTTCTTTATGCCTACCCCCCATTACCTCTCATTTCTAAGTTCCTACAGAAAGCTCTCAGGTCGGGGAACACAGTAATGCTCATTGTCCTATTCTGGCCTTGTCAAGTCGGGATGTTCTTCATGTTTCACTGTTGCAGTTATCACATTTGTGTTATCCCTGCCAGGGTACCCCTCGGCCGGCCCGAATACCAGAGGCTTAGTATTTCTGTGTCGGTTGCTGTCACTTCAGGACTGATATCATGTCGTCAGTAGTATAAAGTAAGGCAACCAATGCCATTACATCAGTCTTTCTTGCCGTGGAGCCTGAAGCAGAAGCAGTTCGCACGAGTGCAGGTCGGCCGCTACCGGAGTTTCATCTTCTGAATTGAAGCTGAAGTCTTCTAAAGCTAAGTACCCCATTGGGGATCCTTTTTTCTTGCACTAACCGATGTCAGAAAAGGTTAACAATTGTCTCGCTTGTGGAAAGCAAATACCACACCGAGACATTCATTCTTAATGTGGCACTTGCTTAGGCTTAGGGGGAGACGTCCCCCGCTATCGCTTCTGTGCTTTGTTCCATGCCAAAACTATATGTCATCGGGTACTTATTGTAGCTAGCTATTTTCACTTACAGTCGTCTAAATCTGATGTGGCTTCGGTAAGCCATCTGACAGCAGATCTACCAAAAAAAGATAAAGACAGAGACAGACTGCACAGGTCCAAACCTACCGATGACGCTCCCGTTAAGCTAGTCGTCAGTTCTCCGGTCCTCAGTGAGGCACTTTCGCAGCCCCTGAGGCCTGATTCTGTGGATTCACAGGCCACTGCGAAGACCCTTTCAGAGTCTGGTATGCAGCAAAACTCTTCTTTGACTAAGGATCCTGCAGTAGTCTCTACCTTGGATGGGTCCGGAGCCGCTGAGCAGGCACCGGCTTCTGAGGAAGGCCTTCGCATTACCGATTCTTGACACAAACTGATGATTTTTTTCACAACTACCGTTCTTTCGATAACTACCAAGTTTCTTAGGCCCAGGTTGCGAACCACACCCAAGAAACTGACGACCCAGTCTCAGGCACCTGCTTCCTTGGCTCAGTCTCAAATGCTAAAAATGGTGGAAGGACCTTAACATTGCTAATCAGGGGAAGCCAAGCTTACCCCTTTCCAAAAGAAAAAGAGATCTGTCCCCTGCAGATGTTCTTCGTCCCCCATTGCTGCAGTCCTTACTATTGGGTGTAGTCCGCTGTCCAGTCGGCCCGAATACCAGAGTATATGGCTGACGTCGGTCAGGGCGCATTAGACTGACGTCAGTACGTCAGGGTACTAATGCGCATGACCGACGTCATATCCTCAGTCTTTTTTGCCGCATGGTCCGATGCAGAAGCAGTTTTGCGAGTGCAGGTTGGCGTTCTGAAATATTTCCGAAACCGGAGTTTCAGACCGAAGCAGAGTTGGCTAAGTACCCCGTTGGGGAACATTTTTGTTTTTTCTTGCCTCAGTATTTAACCGGATGTCAGAAAAAGTGAATAACTGTATTTCTTGTGGGAAACAGATACCTCATAGGGATTACCATACCTTGTGTATACCTTGTTTAGGGCCTGAGCACGACGTTGTTGGTTGCCGCTCTTGTGCTAGGTTTAACAAACGCACTATTAAGAGGAGGTTAGACTGTGCCAGGTTAGTGTTTGGGAAGCGTTGCAATTATAAAATGCCGTCGGATGCTCCGGCCCGCTTCGTCAAGAAGCGCAAGGACAAAACAGCGAAGCCTAGGGTTGATGAACCGCAGTCCCGGACGTCGGTTCTTTAGAAGGCTCTGTGGAGCCAGAGGTTTTGCCAGGAGTTTCCATGGAGTCTCAGGCAGAAACTTTACTGTTACAGGATGTGCCTTCTCAGGAGGTAGGCCAGGCTGAGGGGCTTCTCAGGTAACTGTTCTTCCTTCTCTTCCCAAGGTAGTTAGAGCCTCTCCTTCTGTTGCCAAAACTTCTTTGAGAGGTAGGCCAAGTTCAGCTTCAGTGGGGCTTCTCCTAGCATTTCGGGTTCTGTACCTAAGAAACATATGCTTAAAATGGCAGAAGATTTGATTACTATGATTAGAGGTTCTATGCCCCTCCTGATAAGAGGCCTAGGGTGGAACCGAGTTTGATAGTTTTGAACAGTGTTCAGAGGCTTCTGAGTCTTCTGGAAGATTTGCAGGAGTATCCTCCTTATTCTGATTCTGATGTGGATGATTCCACTCCTACAGCTTCTCCTCCTGAGGATTTCTCATTTTCAGAGACTCTGCATTCCATGAGGGAGCACTTTAAATGGGAAGGCCAGGATTACTCTGATTCCAGGAAAAGGCTTAGGGAATTCTTGTTTTACCCCAGCATAGGCCCTTAGCTATACCTCCTGTGTTGAATGTGGTGGAGGATGTTTTTGCAGAGGCTTCCTGAACCCTGACTCTTTGCCTCCTGCTCCTGTTAAACCTGACAGGTATTATAGGGTGCCCAAGCTCATAAGTATTTGTTTAAGAGTCCTAGGGCGGATCCAGAAACTGTTTCTCAGGGGCCTAAAGGTGTTAAGGCCTCTGTGGTTAAAAATCCTGTTCCCACTGATAAAGAGGCAAGGGCTTTGGATAGGTGGGGAAAGAAAGTGTATACTTCTTCCACTCTAGCCATGAGAGCGTTGAATTGTCAGTTTCACATGCTAAAATATCAAAATTATCTCCTTTCACAATTGAAATCTAAGGTGGATGCTTTGGCGGAAGGTATTGAGTGTAAAGAGTTGCTGGATTTGGTTCATGTGTCTGAACAAGTGGGTAAGCATTCTTTGCAATGTGGTTTTGATGCTGTACAGGCCTCCTCGAGGGTGGCTGCCACTAGTTCTGTTCTTCGCAGGCATGCCTGGTTGAGGGATCAGAATTTAGCTGAGCATGTTAAGACAAGGATTTTGGATGCTCCTTTACAGTCTGATGTGTTGTTTGGTTCGCCTGTGGAAGCAGTTTTAAAGAAAATGGAGGACAAAGCTAAGTCTATGCAAACTGTTAAAGATTTTTGCAGGTGCAGCCACCAAGTTTAGTAGAAATTGGCCTGCTAAGGGGTGGACATATCCTGCTTATGATTCCCAGTCTAGGGGTAGGTCTAGACGTGGTAGGGGCAGGGCTCAAGGTTCTTTTAGGCCTAGAACAGGAGTTCACCTGCTCAGACTTCTGGTGAGGGCAGGGGTCAGTCCTTTCGTAAACAGACCCAATGACCTGCCTTTTCAGCTGCCAGTAGATTCTCGTCTGGCAGCTCCTTTGGGAGGAAGACTGTCTCTGTTCAAAGAAAATTGGGATTTAATTACTCAAGACAGATGGGTGTTGGATATCATTCACCACGGTTACAGGTTTTATTTCCACACAATGCCCCTTTCAAAGGCATGCCAGACGTTCCTCCTCCACAAAGAAAAGAGGCACACAAGCAAGTTTCTGAGTTACTCCAGTTGGGTGCCATTCAGCCAGTCCCTGTATCAGAAAGGGGCCTAGGATTTTATTCTCGCCTGTTCCTAGTACCAAAGAAGGGGAACACGTGGAGACCAATTTTGGATTTATCTATCCTCAACACTTATCTGGACATTCCCAAGTTCAAGATGTTGACGTTACAACAGCTTTTACCTCTGCTGGGCAAAGATCACTGGATGGTAACTTTAGATCTCAAGGAAGCTTACCTTTATGTGCCTATAAGGCTAAGTTGCAGGAAGTATCTGCGGTTTCGAGCTGGAAATTCTCATTATCAGTTCTCTGCATTGCCCTTTGGCTTATCTACTGCGCCCAGAGTATTCACAAAGGTTCTGGCTCCAGTGATAGCTTACTTCAGGCTACAAGGAATTCAAATCTATCCTTACTTGGACGATTGCCTGATTCTGGCTCAAGAAAAGGAAGACCTTCTACAGCATCTGGAATATGTTATAGCAGTGCTAAGATGCCTAGGGTATTCTGTGAACGAAATAAAGTCCAGTCTAGTACCCTCTCAAGACATGTGCTTTCTGGGTGTGAGACTGAATACAGCAACCCAGATGGCCTTTTTAACCCCGGACAAACAAAAGAGTCTATCACTTTACTTCCATCAACTATCTCATCAGTCCGTGCTGACTGCAAGGACAGTCCTTCAAGCATTAGGGTTCATGGCATCTTGTATTCTGGTGCTTCCCAATGCCAAACTGCATATGAGGAAGCTACAATGGTATCTCAAAATGTATGGACACAGCACTGCCAGGATTTGGACACTGTCATTCAAATAATACCTTGCCTTCAAAAAGAATTTTTGTGGTGGGCTCAGGAATGTCACCTAAACAAGGGACTCTGTGACCCGGCCAGAGGCGAGTCAGATTTTAACGACAGATGCCTCGGACATTGCTTGGGAGCTCATCTAAATGGAAAGTGGATACAAGACAAGTGGCCTGCCAGACTACAGCATCTACATATCAACATGAAGGAGATGTTAGCAGTCCAGTTTGCATTAATGGCTTTCAAGGAGTTACTTCTTCCAGGGCAGGTGTTGATTCTAACAGACAACACAACTGTCATGTGGTACATCAACAAGCAAGGGGGAACACATTCTTATCCTCTATGCAGGCAAGCAATGATTTTATGGGAGACTGCTAAGCTTGCAACTAACTCTTCAGGCAAGGTTTCTGCCAGGAGCACAGAACTCCTTAGCAGATGTGTTAAGCAGGCAAATCATGGATCCCCACAGTGGAAACTGGATCTTCATGTATTTCAGAAATTGACAGTGTCATGGGGAACTCCAGACATAGATCTGTTCGCTTCTCCACTAAACCACCAGCTGCCAAAGTATTGCACAAAGGGGTTTCATCACACAGCTTGGAAAGTGGATGCTCTGTCTTTCAGTTGGAAAAACCTTCATGTGTATGCCTTTCCACCTCTGCCTCTTCTTCCAAAGGTACTATTAAAGGTCAGACAAGACAGGCCAAGGATGATTTTGATAGCTCCAGATTGGCCTCGGCAACACTGGTACCCACTACTACGGAGTCTGGTAAAGAAGCCTCCATGGCCTTTACCTCTGATTCCTCATCTGTTATCTCAGAAGGACGGTCATCTGCTCAATGTCAAGCTTCACTCTCTTCATCTAACAGCCTGGCATATTCTGTGTTGAAACACAACAGGTCTCAACTTCCTCAACAAGTTTTAAATGTGATTATGGAAGCTAGAAGACCTAGTACAAGGAAAGTGTACGCAGAAAAATGGAAGAGATTTTTATTTTGGAGTACAGCGAAGAATTTGGAGATTTCTGAGCCTAATTTGAGTGTGGCTCTTCAATATCTTACTGAGTTATTGGACAAAGGTTTGTCCTTCTCTTCCATTAAGATTCATGCTGCAGCAATTTCAGCTCACTATGATTGTGACCCACCTTTGTTTTCGCATCCTTTGTTCAAGCAGTTTCTTAGAGGGCAAAGAATATAAGACCCCACGAGAGCTCCTACTCCTGCTTGGGATCTCAATTTTGTGTTGGAAAAACTTACTCTACAACCTTTTGAGCCTGCGGCTACTGCTGAATTGAAATACTTGTCATGGAAGACTGCTTTTCTGTTGGCTATTACTTCTGCAAGAAGGGTGTCTGAGTTGCAGGCCCTTATGGCAGTAGAGCCCTTTTGATTTTCCATAAGGATAGGGTATCATTACGTACTAATCCTTCCTTTATGCCTAAGGTGGTTTCTAGTGTGGCTTTAAACCAAACTATTCATTTGCCTACTTTTTATGCAGACCCCCAAAATAAAGGGAAAAGATTTTGCACACTTTAGATGTACACAGGCAATTGCGTTATTATTTAAGCAGGACTAAGGATTTTAGGCAGTCTCAGCAGTTGTTTGTTTCTTTTGCTTTGAGTTCGAGGGCAAGCCTGTGTCAAAACAAACTATTTCTAGGTGGATTGGCTCTTGCATTGCATTTTGTTATTCCCATCATGGCAAGGAGATTCCAGCTGGGATTAGGCCTCATTCCACTAGGGCTACTGCCACTTCAACAGCATTTCTAAGGGGGTGGCAACTAAGGATATTTTGGAAGCAGCTACTTGGAGTTCAGTGCATACTTTCTCTAAGCATTATCACCTTCCTATCTACTCTAAGTCTAGGGCTGGTTTTGCCACAGCTGTTTTGCAAGGCATGTTGTCAGCTCCTGCTTCTTTATGATTTGCCAGCCTCCCTTACCTCTGCTTTGGGATTCTACCCAATAGTAAGGACTGCAGCAATGGCGGACGAAGAACATAGTACAGTTTTCTACCTACCATAAATGTAGATGTTCGAGGATCCCCATTGCTGCAGTCCAATTTACTCCTCCTTCCCTCTGTGTTTAGGGGTGGTTGTGTAGGTGAGGTTACATGCTGATATTTTTGTATATATTCTTGTATATATTGTACATATTTTTGGTGCAGGTATTTTGGGCCTTGTCTTTTTAGGGTCTTCTGACATCTGGGGCAAGAAAAGACTGAGGATATGACGTCGGTCATGCGCATTAGTACCCTGACGTACTGACGTCAGTCTAATGCGCCCTGACCGACGTCAGCCATATACTCTGGTATTCGGGCCGACTGGACAGCGGACTACACCCAATAGTAAGGACTGCAGCAATGGGGATCCTCGAACATCTACATTTATGGTAGGTACAAAACTGTACTTTTTGTCTGAACAGGAGTCCAATGACTCTGATTCATCTGAGTATGAAGACATGCAACCCCTATCTGCTTATGAGGATTCTGATGCAGAGGATTTTTCCTTTGGATAAACCCTTCTCACCTTAAGGGAACATTTCCAATGGGAAAGTCAGGACTACCCTCAATCTAGAAAGAGACTCTGGGAATTCTTAGATCATGGACAGCACAGACCCCTGGCCATCCCCCCAGTCCTGGATGTTGTGGAAGATGTTTTCCTGGAATCCAGCTTGACTTCTGACACCATAAAACCATACATGTATTACAGAGCCCCTGACTCTCACAATTTTTTTTTTAAATCCTACTGCTGACCCTGAGGTAATTTCTCAGTGGCCTAAAGGAATTAAAGCAACCTCTGCTAAGAATCCCACCTCCTCAAATAGGGATTCCCAAGCATTAGACAGATGGGGTAAAAAGGTATAAATCTCAGCTACTCTTGCTATCAGAGCACTAAATTGTCAGTTCCATATGCTAACATTTCAGCAGCATACCCTGGAACTCCTCAAACAAAAAATGTCTTCCTTTCCTGCTTGTGGAGAATCTGAAGAGTTACAAGAGTTAATGCATTCTGCAAGTCAAGTAACTAAACACACCTTGCACTGTGGTTTTGACACCCTTGAAGCTTCATGCAGGGCAGCAGTCACCGGTTCTGTCCTTAGAAGGCATGCATGGCTTAAGGAACTGCCCTTGCCAGACCATGTTAAATCTAAATTGTTGGATGCCCCCTTGCACAAAGACAATTTATCTGGTACTAAGGCAGAAGCGGTCTTAAAAAAGATGGAAGAAAAAGCAAAATCTATGCAGACAGTTAGACTTCTTACAGGTCCAGCCACCCAAGTTCAGCAGGCATTGTCCCTCCAAGCACTGGTCCTTTCCTGCTCACACCAGGTCAGTTCAACCCAGACCTCGGGGAACCAGACCCCACAAACAACAGCCGCAGAGAATGCAGAGATCTAAGCAGTGGACTACCTCCACTTCAAAACCAGGGAGTTCTAAGCCCACCCGCTTATGGTAAGAACTCGCAATGACTCTCCTTCCCCACCCCCTCCCTCTACCCACCTCCAGTTACCCCTAGGAGGAAAACTCTCCTTTCACACAAACACCTGGGCCACCATTACCAATGACTGCTGGGTTCTCAACATAGTGTCCCAGGGATAAAGATTTTCTTTTCACACCCTTCCAACTCCAAAAGGGTTCTCAGATCTACCTCCAGACTAGTGCGCAAAAGCAAGTTCTTTACTTGCTCTCCATGAGGGCCAGTAGAGCACGTTCCTGCAGAACAGAAAGGCCAATGTTTCTACTTCAGACTTTCTGGTACCCGGGAAAGAAGGCACCTATCCATTCTAAACCCCTTTTTGGTGATCCCAAAATTCAAAATGCTCACCCACCAGCAGCTGGTACCCATGCTCTCCAAGGATGCTTGGCTAGCCACCCTAGACCTAAAAGTGACCTACCTCCACATTCCTATCAGAGAATCATGCAGGAAATATCTCTGTTTCAAGGCATGATCTCAGCACTTCAAGTTCTCTGCACTTCCCTTTGGCTTATCCACTGCTCACAGAGTTTTCACATAATGTCTGGCCTCAGCCATTGCCTTTTGCAGACAAAGGACTATCCAGATTTACCCATACTTAGACTGCCTAATTCAGGCAGACAGCTAGGAAAAGCTGCTCAAACACCTGACCTTTGTAAAGTCCCTACTAACGTCCCTAGGGTACACAATCAACAAAAAGAAATCCAAACAGGTACCCACACAAAGGATTATATTCCTGGGAGCAAGCCTGGGCACTGCATTCCAGATGGCATTTCTTACACCAGAAAAACAAACCTTCCTGACAGCGTTTTTCTCTCAACTACCCACAAGACCCCAACTGTCTGCAAGGAAAATCCTGCAAGCTCTGGGGTTCATGACATCTTGCATTCTACTCTTTCCATATGCCAGACTGCATATGAGGAAACTTCAATGGTACCTAAAAAGCCTTTGGTGTCAACACTCTCAAGACCTGGAGACTCTCTTGTACCTATAATACCTTGCCTCAGAAAGATTTTCTTTGGTGGGCAACAGCATGATCCATCAACAAAGGACTACTTTTCTCACCACCCCACGCCACCCAGACCCTCACCACAGACGCATCAGATTATGCCTGGGGTGCACACATGGATGTCAGATGCATACAGGGCCAATGGAGCCCACAGCAGATCCATCTGCACATCAACCAGAAAGAGATGATAGCTGTCCAGCACTCCTTGCTAGCTTTCAAGCCCCTTCGCTCCCCAGGGGCTCTCCTGATCAAAACAGACAACACAACTGTGATGTGGTACATCAACAAGCAGGGAGGGACTCACTCCTACCCTCTATGTAGGCTGGCCATGACCCTTTGGCACACAGCTTCTGCCATGCAACTCCACCTGTTGGCACAATTCCTACCGGGTTCTCTCAACACTCTGGGAGACCATTTAAGCAGAAATCTTTGGACCCACATGAGTGGCAGCTCAACGGAAGAACCGTCACCCTAATAACTCAAATGGGGCACCCCGAGAGTCGACCTCTTTGCCTCCCACACCAATCATCAGCTCAGCAGGTTCTGTACCAGGGAGCATCATTGCATGGCTTGGAAAGTGGATGCCCTGTCCTTTCCCTGGGTCAGTCTATCAGTCTGTGCCTTTCCTCCACTACCTCTCATCCCCAGGGTACTGCTCAAAATAAAGGAGGAAAAACCAAGGACAATTCTTATAGCTCCAGACTGGCATTGCCAGCACTGGTACCCCTTGCTGCACAGCCTGTCACCTCAGCCACCTTGGCATCTCCCTCAGATTCCAAACCTCCTGACCCAGAGGGAAGGGGAATTCAAGTATCCCCAATTGCAGAGGCTCAATTTGGCAGCTTGGCTTATTCCCTAACCCCTTATCAATCTGCCAACCTCAACAAACGGGTTCTAGATGTTATACGTGAGGCCAGACGCCCTAGCACTAGGAAGTCTTATGCTGACAAATGGAAAAGGTTCTGCACCTGGATTCAGGCTAAGGGAGCCAATACAGCACAACCCTCCCTCCCTCTCATCCTGGATTACTTAGCTGACCTGCTACACAGTGGACTCTCCTTTCCTCTATTAAAATTCATGCATCTGCTATCTCTGCTCATTTTCCCACTGAGCAGTCACTTTTCTCACACCCTGTGATCAAACAGTTCCTAAGAGGGGCTAGCAACTTGAGGCCACCCAGAAGAGCACCAACCCCAACTTGGGACCTTAACTTTGGGTTGGAAATGCTCACCCTCCGCCCTTTCGAACCTGCCTGTTCAGCAGAGTTAAAGTTTCTCTCCTGGAAAACAGCCTTCCTTCTGGCCATCCCTTCAGCCAGATGCGTCTCCGAGCTGCAAGCACTCATGGATCTGGAAACCTTCATCATCTTCCATGCTGACAGGGTATCTCTCAGCACTAACCCATCATTCATGCACAAGGGTAGTGTCCAGTGTGGCTCTCAACCAATCCATTCATTTTCCCACCTTTTTCCCTAACCCACAGAACAAGGGGTAAAGGCTCCTGCACACTCTAGATATGCGCAGACAGCTCAGATTCTATCTAGACAGGACTAAATCTTTCAGAAAGTCTGATCAATTACTGATTAGCTTTGCTGCAGGGGCAGAGGGCAGAGCCATCTCCAAACAAACTGTCTCCAAATGGATAGCTCACTGCATCTATTTCTGCTACAAACAACATGGAAAGCTTTCCCCCAAGGGGTCAGGACTCACTCCGCCAGAGCAGCCTCCACCTCTGCAGCTTTTCTCAGAGGAGTCCCTACCAGGGACATCCTGAAGGCTGCCACCTGGACATCTGTTCACACCTTCACCAAACATTACCACCTGCCTGTCTTCTCCAAATCCAGGGCAGAGTTTGCCTCTGCAGTCTTGCAGGGCATCCTAGCCAGCCCATAATTCTTTGACGGCCTCCACCCTTTTCCTCAGCTTTGGGAATCAACCCAAATGTGATGACTGCAACAGTGAAACACGAAGAACATAGTGCAGATGTTCATCGTGGTACCCTGCTGCAGTCATCACACTTGGGTTATCCTGCCGTCAGGCAGTCCCGCAGTCGGCCCGAATTCCAAAGTCTTGGTCCGGCATCGGTTGCTGTCGCTTCTTCCCTGACGTCAGAGTGCCAGGGGTATATCAGAGGCATCCGACGCCATTTTCTTAAGTCTTTCTTGCCGCGCGGTGCCCGAAGCAGAAGCAGTTCGCAAGTGCCGGTCGGCCAACACCTGAGATTTTCGAATCGAGTTTCAGTCCGAAGTCTTCAAAGCTAAGTACCCCATTGGGGAACCTTTTCTTGCCTCAGTCCGATGTCAGAAAAAGTTAACAATTGCATTTCTTGTGGGAAGCAAATACCTCATAAGGACTTTCATTATTTTTGTATACCTTGCCTAGGCCCAGACCACGACGTCACTGGTTGTCGGTTTTGTGCTAGGTTCAATAAGTGAACTATAAAGCAACGCTTTGATTTCTCACGACACTACTTCGGTAGAAAATTTAATTACAGTATGCCGTCGGAGCAAACGACTACCGGCGTGCATAAAAACGCAAGGATAAAGACAGGCAGCCTCGATCCAAGCCAGACTCTGAGGCCTCAGCTGGGCCGGTCGCCGGTTCTCCGGTTTTCAGTGAGGCGCCTACGCAGCCCCTGGCTACCGCTGAATCGGATCCCCAGGCCGCTTTGGATCCCCCAGCAGAGAGTTCTAGGCCAACGCAGCCTTTTTCCTTATGCCCTACCGAAGAGATTGCAGTAGGGGAAGCCGGTGCTGTAGAAACACCTTCGGTTTCTGAAGGTGTCTTCAGACCGACTACCCTCACCATAAAATCTTATGCTAAGCTTAAGACTCCTCTAAAGCCAAAAAAGCCTACACTTCAGTCTCCAGGTCAAGGCCCTATGCCTAAGAAACAGATGCTTAAAATGGCTGAAGATTTGATTTCTTTGATCAGGGGTTTCCAAACCCCCCCCCCCCCCCGACAAAAGGCCTAGACAAGAGGAGGATTATGCCTCCTATGATCAAGTGTCTGTTTCCTCAGGCTCCTCTGAGGAACAGGATTACTCCTTTCCCCCTTAAGATTCTGATGCTGAAGACTCCATTCCCTCCGCTTCTCCCCCTGAAGATTATTCCTTTGGGGAAACCTTGCAACCATGAGGGAACATTTCCACTGGGAAGGTCAGGACTACTCTACTCAAAGAAAAGGCTCCGAGAGTTTCTTTCACTCCCCCAGCACAGACCACTTGCTATCCCCCCAGTTTTGGACATTGTGGATGATGTCTTCTTAGAATCTAGTCTAAATCCAGATTCTCTGCCTCCTGCTCCAGCCAAACCAGATAGATACGATAGAGTGCCTGACTCACACAAATTCCTTTACAAAAGCCCTGCTGCTGATCCAGAGACAATCTCCCAGAGTCCCAAAGGGGCTAAGGCTTCTATGGCAAAAAATCCTGTACCCTCAGAAAGGGACTCCACTAGATAGGTGGGGGAAGAAGGTTTACACCTCAACTACTCTAGCTATGAGAGCACTAAATTGTCAGTTTCACATGCTTAAATACCAGCAATTCCTAATGTCTCAAATAAAACAAAAGATGGGCATGCACCCTCAACAGTCTGAATTCAAGGAAATGCAGGATCTGTTGCATGCAGCTGAACAGGTGGGCAAACATACTTTACAATGTGGTTTTGATGCCTTGGAAGCTTCCTCTAGAGCAGCTGTTACTGGGTCTGTTGTACGTATGCATGCTTGGTTACAGGAACAATATCTGCCTGATCATGTTAAAGCAAAGTTACTGGATGCACCCTTACAGCAGGATGTCTTATTTGAGGTTAAAGCAGAGGAGGTTTTAAAGAAAATGGAGGATAAGGCAAAATCTATGCAGACGGTCAAAGATTTCTTACAGGTACAGCCCCCATGCTTCAGCAGAAATTGGCCAACAAAAAATTGGTCCTTTCCAGCTACTGACAGACCACAGAGGGGTAAATACAGGTGCCCAAGGGGCAGAGGACAAGCACAAATTCCTTACAAACCTCGCCAATGGGACACTACAACACAGAAGCGAGGAGAAGACAGGTCCCAAACCCACTAGAAGGCAAACACAATGACTTAAACCTCAAACTGCCAAGCAAAACTCTCCTGGCAGCTCCCTTGGGAGGAAAATTAACTCTTTTTGCAGACAACTGGCGCATCGTCACAAAGGACAAATGGGTCCTAGACATCATCTCACACGGATACAGATTTCATTTCCACACCTTGCCAAGGATAAAAGGAATGCCAAACCTGCCACAAAATCAATGGGCAGAGGCACAAAAACAAATTACATCTCTCATGGACATGAGGGCCATTCAACTGGTACCTACACAGGAGCAAGGCCAAGGATTTTACTCGAGGCTCTTTCTAGTCCCCAGAAAGGGCAATGCTTGGAGACCTATTCTGGACCTTTCAATTTTGAACACCTTCTTGGAAGTGCCCAAATTCAAGATGCTAACACTACAGTAGCTTTTTCCCATGTTGGGCGAGAAAGCTTGGCTAGTAACATTGGACCTCAAGGAGGCATACCTGAATGTCCCTATCAGACAAAGTTGCAGAAGATACCTCTGCTTCATTGCAATTTCAACCCATTACCAATTCTCTGCACTGCCCTTTGGCTTACCTACTGCGCCCAGGGTCTTCACAAAATGCCTGGCACCAGTAATTGCATACTGCAGACAGAGGAATTCAAATATACCCATACCTGGACGACTGTCTCATCCAAGCATAAAGCAAGGACATTCTCTTACAACACCTGGCTTTTGCAAAACATCTTCTAAGTTGCATAGGGTACACAGTAAACAAAAAGAAATCAAAACTAGTGCCCTCATAAAATATGATATTCCTGGGTGCCAGCTTGAATACTAGGGCCCAGATGGCTTATCTGACGCCAGACAAACAACTACAACTAACTCATTACTTCAGAACAATGGCAACAAAGACCCAACTCCCTGCAAGAAAAATTCTGCAGGCCTTGGGCTTCATGGCATCTTGCATACTACTAATACCATTTGCAAAACTGCATATGAGGAAATTACAATGGTACCTAAAAAGCATATGGACTCAACACAGCCACAGCTTGGAAACGATGATAAATCTCATTCCCTGCCTTCAACAGGAGTTTCAATGGTGGTCACAGGCATGTCACCTCAACAAGGGTCAGTCTTTCACCCTATCCCCAACCAGGCAAACTATGACAACAGATGCATCGGGCTATGCCTGGGGGGCACACATGGCAGGACGGTGCGTTCAAGGCATATGGACAGCAGATCAAAGGAATCTGCACATCAATCAAAAAGAAATGCTAGCTGTACAGAATACTCTGACAGCCTTCAAGGACCTCTTACATCCAGGACAGCTTATCATAAGGACAGACAACACCACAGTAATGTGGTACATAAACAAACAAGGGGGTACACACTCCTACCCTCTATGCAGGCAAGCAATGACCTTGTGGAACACAGCACTGGCTTACCAAGTTCAACTACAAGCCCAATTCCTGCCAGGAAAAAAGAACACATTGGCAGACGACCTAAGCAGAAACATCATGGATCCCCATGAGTGGAAACTGGATCCACAAGTATTTACAATGATAACTCAAAAATGGGGGCGCCCAGACATAGACCTGTTTGCCAACCCCCAAAACCATCAGCTTTCAAAATTTTGCACAAGGACATTTCACCATCAAGCTTGGAAAGTGGACGCACTCTCATTCAGTTGGAAAATGCTGACAGTATATGCCTTTCCTCCATTGCCCCTTCTCACAAAGATGCTGCTGAAAGTCAGGATGGAGAGACCTCAAATGATACTCATTGCCCCAGACTGGCCACGCCAGCACTGGTACCCACTACTAAGGAACATGGCCCAGGGCCCACCATGGATTTTACCACAAATTCCTCATCTACTCACACAGCAAGGCAGTCAGATTCTACACAGCCAGCTCAAAACCTTAAACTTGGCTGCATGGCACATCACCTAAACAACCAGCCAGCCCCTCTTTCACAAGCTGTTATGGATGTCATTCTGGAGGCCAGGAGGCCCAGCACCAGGAAAGCCTACTCAGACAAATGGAAAAGATTTTGCGCCTGGAACCAAGCTAAAGGCCAAAATACCCTTCAGCCAGACATGTCTCAGATTCTACAATATTTAACTGAGATGTTACACAAAGGACTTTGTTTTTCATCTATTAAAATCCACGCCTCCGCTATTTCAGCTTTCTACAACATGGATCCTCCCTTATTTTCACATCCACTTCTAAGGCAGTATCTCAGAGGGGCAAAAAACATTAGGCCTCCCAGGAGAGTGCCAACACCAACTTGGGACCTAAATTTTGTTCTGGAAAAACTTACCCTGCCACCTTTTGAGCCAGCTTTCTCAGCTGACTTAAAGTTTATATCATGGAAGACTGCCCTGCTGCTAGCAATTACTTCAGCCAGAAGAGTCTCAGAGCTACAGGCACTAATGGCAGTAGAGCCCTTCCTAATTTTTCATCAAGACAGAGTTTCTCTATGAACTAACCCCTCCTTTATGCCAAAGGTGGTATCCAGTGTGGCTCTAAATCAAACCATCCACTTACCCACCTTCTTTCCAAACCCACAGAACAAAGGAGAAAGACTCCTGCATTCCTTGGACATTCACAGGCAACTACGTTACTACTTGGATAAAACTAAGGCTTTCAGAAAATCTGACCAACTTTTTGTATCCTATGCTACAGCATCACAAGGAAAGGCGATCTCAAAACAGACCATTTCCAAATGGATAGGACATTGCATACGTTTTTGCTACACCCATCATGGAAAACCAGTTCCTGCTAGCATAAGGCCCCACTCCACCAGGGCAGCAGCTACATCTACAGCCTTCCTCAGGGGGGTGCCAACCAAGGATATTCTGGAAGCTGCAACTTGGAGTTCAGTACACACCTTCACCAAACACCATCACTTGCCACTTTACTCTAAGACTAGAGCTGGCTTCACCACTGCAGTTTTGCAGGGCATTCTAGCCTCCTCTAACCCAGTTTGACTCCACCTCCCATCCTTAGCTTTGGGATTCTACCCAAGTGTGATGACTGCAGCAGGGCAACACAATGAACATAGTACAGTTTTGTACCTACCATAAATGTAGATGTTCGAGTGTATACCCTGCTGCAGTCCAGGTTACCCTCCCTCCATCCCCTCTGACCTAACTAAAACCTTTCAATACATTAAAATCTGATACAACCTTTGTGGTGTATTTGCTTATAGCTAGAGGGGTGTTTTGTTTGTGCTAAGCTTTTATTATTGGTACTATCTACTGACCATCTTTTGGGGAGGCACCTGACATCTGGGGCAAGAAAAACTGAAGAAAATGGCGTTGGATGCTTCTTATATACCCCTGGCACACTGACATCAGGGAAGAAGCGACAGCAGGCGACGCCGGACCAAGACTTTGGAATTCAGGCCGACTGCGGGACTGCCTGACGGCAGGATAACCCAAGTGTGATGACTGCAGCAGGGTATACACTCGAACATCTACATTTATGGTAGGTACAAAACTGTACTTTTTCATCACTGTAGTGCCATCTCTGAGTAGGTATATTTAAGTAGGGGGGTGTGCGGGGCAAAGTCCCCCACTTTGTGTAATGTTTTAAAGTTTTTTGTTTGTGTGTTGTGTTTTTTTTTTTTTTTGGAATAGCGATTTTTTTCACCTGGGGAAAAAAATCGCTGTTCTGAGTGTTCAGGATTGTAAGCTTGTGCTTACATGGGGTCAATAAATCAGCATTCGCTTTTCTAAGCGTTCGCTGATTTAATATAGACCCTATGTATATCTGTATGTGTGTGTGTGTGTGTATATATATATATATATATATATATATATATATATATATATATATATGTTTGTGTGTGTATATATATATATATATATATATATATATATATATATGTGTGTGTGTGT